>NW_027498968.1:0-20035 GCF_021521415.1 Bidens hawaiensis
GTTGTTGTAGATCTGTATATGGTTGTGTAGGCACTTGTGTGTGAACGTATGCCTGGATTAACATTTTATGTAGGTTGGTGTAGGGAGTATAATAAAGTTAAGGGGCACATATCTGACGGTTGAATAAGTTACACTTAACTTTATGGAGGTTTGTGTTGGTTGTTATAATGACGCGTGATCGAGGGGTTTGTTAATCAAGGAATTTGCTAGAACTACAATTTTTCTTACGTTCATAAAATAGAATAATGCCAATGTCAAAACAATAGAATAACAGTGATCAGGGGCTGTATCATTTTTACCAAAGATATTTAATATAATTTTACTATAATACAATATTATTATGATTAGCGTATGATTTAATCATCTTTGAATCAACAACGTTCCATCCTCCAACGTTTATATACATAATAACTAAAAAACCTGAATAATTTTAAATGTAATTAAAAGACAAATAAGTTTAAATAATAAAAAAAGAATATTAGTATTTTAAACTTCCAAACTTAAATACTTACCAAATAAAACAATGTGGAGCTTTACCATTATACCCTTGTAATTAATTAAATGAAAAAATAAAAAGAAAAAATCTGATTGGTTCAAAGGATTATCACGCTTCTCACACTAATATAATTTCTCCATTGAACTCAACCCTATGTGTGTGTGTGTATATATATATATAGTGTATGAAATACGATAAAAAATTTCCATTTACGTTGTATGAAATGCAGTAATTTTTTTTTTGAACATTTCCCGTGAGAGTGGTCTGGATCCGCCACTTCAAAAGTTGGTTCAGAGGACCGTTGAGGTAATCACCACAAACTCACTGAGAACCAAGTTGGCTCAGTAGACTATTATGGAGTTCCTAATAGGTCATTGAGGACCAAGTTAGCAATGTTAAGCAATCAACCACATGTTGACACGTGGAAGATGACGATGCGTTAACTTTTGACATAGTTCTATAATTAAGCCTCTCAGCGGACTGTTGACGGTGCAATATATACAGGCCGCTTACAGCTACACATTTTCCGATAAACATGTGCCAGATAACTAGTTGAGCTGGTGGCTCAGCGGGCTGTTGTGTTTTTCCCTATGGTCTTATAACAGTAAATTGACAACTCAATGGCTCGCTAATGTTTTTCCCAACGACTCATTGAGGGTGTCAACCATGGCTATAAAAAGGATATTTGGGATTCAGTTGGAGTCTCTACTGAATGTTGCCCCACTGCCAAGAAATCCCAAAGTCTTGACATTTTGAGACAAGTAGAGATTTTGCCCCATTGATTAGCTAGTTCAAGCTGGTATAAGATAAGGTGTATCGCGTGAGTGAATTACTAAGTCTAAGGTATTATCTTAGACAACGTTATAGTACATCATACTTTGACATAACAAAACAAACTATAGGTAATTGTTTTTACAAACGTTTTGACAAAACACCATGAAGAAACGTCTTTTAATAAGATAAAGCTAAGTCAATTAGATAGACTGACAGTCTAAATGTTGTGAAAGTCTATCAAAGAGTATGATGCATGTTTTTTTTAATTATAAACGATAAATGAGATAAACATTTTAAATAAGGTTTGACCTTCAAATATAGATCATGGAGATATGGTATTTTAAAATTAGATCAAGAGAACTAACATAAAGCCTATGATTGACTATAGGTTAAAGAAACATATATATATATATATATATATATATATATATATATATATATATATATATATATTACAAGAGAACTGAATTTCAAGAAACTATTTACCAATTTAATACGCTAACTCTTTTCGAACATGATTCAAAATCAAACATGAGGCTTTAAATGATTCGCAACACATTTGACTCATAAGGTAGTCCATGAACAAGGCCATAAATGCATGTATAGATTGATCCACGCTATGCACGTGTTACTAGTGAAATGCCGTAACAAGGCTAGTAATAGACCAAGTGTAGGCGTACGTACAATTACGGTCAATCCGTGTATACTACTTGTGTTCACAGTAATAGACTAAGTTGTACATTGTACTTGACCTCGGTTGAAATAGTCCCGCTAGATGTGTGAAATAGAATATATAAATTAATTAATAAAAACAGATTCGAAATTTAAGTTTCAAAACGGGATTCCCTAAACCACGCTTCACGCTACGACCAGTGCACTTATTATGTTGCAACATAGTACAACAAGTTCAGATATCGAACCTAAAAGGCACGATTGGTAGATTTTGTTACTAAACCTCTATCATGTCCTAACTAATAATATTTTTTTTAATTGACTTTAGTTGATTAGTTAAAAGAAACTAAGAATAAATAAATGAAAAGTAAACAAGAAACACTAAATGGAAAACTCAGACTAAGAACATGAAACTATATACTATGTAATAACGACTATTTAAACTCGGAATCCTATGAATAGCTAAGAAGTGTCGGAATCAAATGAAATATATGAAATCTGCCGGTAATATAAAGATAACAGCTCTTGAAATGCCAAAGCGAATCAGCTTACATTGTCAGTCTCAGTAAATCTCCTAAAGAAACCTAAAGGCCGGATAAAGCACACCGAGATAAGGTCTACTAAGGTATCCAAATGACACATCGTATAGCCAGTCTCAATGTGACAACTATCCTCTAAAGTTGGTACTGGAAGCTAAAGGGATCATAGAGATAACTAATCTAAATCATTCTAATACTCAAAATCATAGGATCAACCTGCACCGAACTAGAATCTACCTAATAGTTACATAACTGAAAACTAACTGAATAAAGATACTAAATTACTAGATCTCCTATCTCATGATCAGACGCGTGGATGATGCAAATACTAATTATATAACTGGTAACTAACTCGAATCCTATGGTGATATTGTACACCCCGGCTGTGGGCGGAATACGCTGGGGCGGTACCGTTTGATTGGACATAAGCTCGAAACACTATTAAAGTGACAATATTATTCAATTAATTATTATCGCAACATAACTTCATAAATTGTTTTGATAAATCAAATACACATTAAATCAGAAGGGAAAAATAAGTTGTTAATTTAAATAACCTAAAGGTATATTGTGGGCTTATCTTCTAACTTCAATGATCCTTAACCTGCCGCACGTTTAAAATAGTGTATTTTTGTCAACAGTAATATTGGTGAAATTTCATGAAGTTTTGCATATGTATAATATAAAAAGTAGAAATTCATGTGCATGTGTAGCTTCTCAATCATTAAGTAAAATAAATTATAAGTACATGATATTTGATGGTCGGTTATTTTGTATATATTTCTAGTTCGTTAATTATGTAGCCTTAGTCGTTTATTGCATGAACTACGGTACTTCATACGTGTTTGTTGTATTTTAGGTCATAGGTGATTAATGAAGTTAAAATGGACATGGGATGAAGACCCGGGATATCATGACCAGCACGTGAAGCGAGACAAGAAAATAAAGTTGGCTTGTGAGGAGACCCATCGCGCTACGCGACAGGGTGGAGGACAGTCCATCACGCTACACGATGGACTTGTTATATTGACTTTTGACTTTTTGATTCATCACGCTACGCGATGGACCTGGGAAGAACCAATTGCGATACGCAATGGGTGGCAAAAGCGGGATTTTTATGGTTTTGATTAAAATAACATTATGACGAACGTATTCTCATTCATGCCATTCCAGCGCAGTTTCTAAGGCAGAAGAGACCATTTCCACCCTTCCGAATCATCGAGAGATCATGTACATGGCTTGCATCATCATAATTGAGACCTTTCGATCCCGAGGCGCGACTTATCTTCTTGAGTCATACACAGGATGTAGGGATTATATTTTATAGTTTTTCTCATGTGTTAAGAACGAATGATTTGTAATTGTTATTGATTAATATGTGAGTATTGATGTTTGGTATTACCTTTTATTTCGATAAGAACGATTTGTTTGCCTGCGGCTATGATAATTGCTTATAGGGTTGATTTGACTAGTTTGAATATGATGAAGCATAGTCACACAGGCAGGGAATGCTTGATAACCAGTGCCGTGTGTTAGCGATTGTTGATGCCTAAAGTTTACCTAGTTAGCCAATCTGAATTGAGAGTGATGAACGAGGATAGGAATATAAGATAACCAACAAACTTTTGTGAACTTTACAAATAACAAAAAATAGGCAACTAGATTTTTTATAAATGTACAAAAAATATCACAAAAAATTAAGTGAATGATTTAATGAATAGTTTAATTAACAAAAAATCTTAAAATAAGTGGCGACATGTGAAATCTTTAAATATTGCAAATATTAGAATGAAATTCTGAAGATCAAGAGTATAGATTTGAACAAGGTTAACAAAGATTTTGATGAATCGAGTTTGGTTAGATAAAGAACTTATGAGATTTAAAGAGAAATTGAAATAAAA
Source organism: Bidens hawaiensis (assembly GCF_021521415.1). Taxonomy (NCBI): domain Eukaryota; kingdom Viridiplantae; phylum Streptophyta; class Magnoliopsida; order Asterales; family Asteraceae; genus Bidens; species Bidens hawaiensis. The sequence goes on from NW_027498968.1 coordinate 4,383, forward strand.
TTGGTAGCATTGCAATTGTAAATTTGAGATGAGATAAATTCAAATTACAAAATTATAATACTAAAATAAATGGTAAATAGTAATGAAAATGCGAAAACGTACTTATTCGAATAAATCGTTAATGGATTAAATTGGCAAGCGGATATTCCCGAATCACCAAGATAGTCCGATTCCAAATAAATCTTCAAAATTAGATATAATATAAAGTTTGTCATTGGAGTATCCACAAATTACGAGGAAACTTCCTATTTCCACAAAATCGTTATAAATAATATGAAGTAAGTAAATTGAATTATCCATGATTTATCATGGAAATTTAAGTAAATAACTAATATTAATTTAATAGTGATAATGAAAATGAGATGTGAAATAATATAATAAAATAAGATAAGCGCGGGGTTAGAAATGCATGAATCACCATGACTATTCTAACAACTAACGAAGTCATCACCGGAAATTTCAAAATTCTCAAAATGTATCAAAAATCGAAGTAGGGAATTGAAATATTTACAAACCACCATGTAATTTCAACTAAATAACGAAAAATAAAAATAAATCCTTGACGTACCCACGAACCATCGTAGGTTTTCAACAAGAATAGTGAAAATATCATTAAATAAAATGAGTGATTGAGGTATACATGGATCTCCATGGAAATTCAATCAAGAAGAAAAAAATCAATTTAATAGTAAAAATTAAATTAATTAATGGAAGATTTAATTTAATTGTGGAAATTAAATTTAAATGATAAAAAACTCAATTTAATAATAAAATTACAATAATAATTGAATTTTAATAATAAAGACTTATAAAATGGAAAGTAAGTTGTGAAAAATGAGAAGTAACAAGAGATTAATGAAAACAAAAGGAACTAAAATGTTAATAGTTAAAGTTGAGGGTAAGATTGAAACGTGTTTGATAGTTTATAGTTTGAGAATATGATAAAATCAAGTAATTGAGAGAAGATAATTTAAATAGAATAACAAAATGATAATTGGTTAAGCAAACTGTGATAAATGTGACTGGAGGATTGTGTCGAATCATGAGAATTAAAATACTTTGATTATTTGGAGTAAAATGAATAAATCACATCATGAAATTTTGATTAAGTAAAATCAATTAAATAAATAAATAAACGAATATCCTTCGATGGGTTGGGCTTTCCATGAGCCTTCCATGTCATTTTATTGTCCCAAATTGTTAGCATATAAATCAATTTGTGAGTTGGGTTTTCCATGATCTTTTCATGACATTTTATTGGCACAGCTAAATAGCAAAATATCGATTGTGAGTTGGGCCTCCCATGAGCATTCCATGGCATTTTAAATGGCCCAACAAATTAACAAATTATCAAAACGATTGAGTTGGTCGGCCCATGAGCATTGCATGGCATTTTAACTGACCCAACTAAATGACGAACTAACACATTCAAATATGAGCAGTTGGAGTATCTCGTGAACCACCATGGCCGAAACTTCCCAACCAAATATCAAATCAAAAACAGGTTGAGAAATGGATAGTTGGAGTACCCATGGGTTGACATGGATTTTTCACCCAACTAAACATTTTAAAAACAATAAAATAAATGTTGGAAATATTTCTAAATTTAGCCACGAAATGACCGTGAATTCGGTTTTTATAAAAAGGAATGTAACCGTTTAACCGGTCACGTTGACCATTTAAAGTTTCGATCATATGATATTTGTTCCTCTTTGGCTTATAAGGAATACCATCTTACCTTGGGTTCTCAGAACCGTTTTGCCAAGGCCCGACTCACAGTTCTCTCCCCCTTCCAGTTACCACAAAACATGTCATACTCCCATTCTTTAAGGTGCGGGAGTAAAAACAAAAGTAGGGAATTCTTAAGGAATTTCCCAAAATAAAAACAATCTACTAAATTTATTAAATAAAAGAGTTAAAAATATTTTGAGAGTGAGGCATAGCCTTGGAGTTTGTGTGTGCATAAGATTAAAATAATAAAATAAATAAACAATTTAAATAAGCCGTAAACACATAATAATAAGCACATAAGGCAATCAAGTAAGCACGCATAGGGTCCTAAGCATATTACTAGGAAAATTCTAACGACCTATCTTATAACCTTCGGCTCTGATACCAATCTGTCATTCCCCAACCTAAGGCGGAAATGCCGGGGTGCGAATTGTTGTTCATAGCTCCCAAGGTACTATCATACAAATTAAATACGACAATATTAATTATTTATTTATTTCAAAATTTCAATCAAGCACACAAAGTTTAATAAATTACCAAAATAAAATAGTACAAAAATATCTTTTATTTCATTAACTAAGGTCTCTTTAAGTGTTTTTTCATCTTAACATCAACCAAATGACAACCTTCAAATGCGTACAAAATAATATAGATTTGTCAACACGAGGTTAAGTGAGAAAAAGTCACCAGTTTTGATACTGATAATAATGTATAAGTAAAATAAGCAAAACTGATATTGTGAGTATAAATCAATCAAACCATAAGCAAATAGTTGTATCAGTTGACCGTGGCCTTGCGAATCGGGCATTGGATACTATGACTAGCATATACAAATGTGGTGTCGGTTGACCATCGTCATGCGAATCGGGCTTTGGCTACTAAGACGGCGTATGATCATACTATAATGTGATTATGATGGATCACTCTAAATGCAATAAAGTAAGTAATTAAACAATCAAGCAATTAGTATTTAATTGATAACACACAACACTCACAGTTTACTAGTGTGAATAATATATAATATGTAAATAATGATATGTACGCAAGTGTCCCCAAAAAGTTTAAAAGCTGTAAAAAAATGGGGAACGACTTCTTATCTTGACGATTAAGTGAATAAACTGTGAGATAGAATAAACGAGCAAAGTTAACGTGACAAGTTTTCTGATCCAACCTGACATGAGACTTATACAAAATAAAATAGAGTCAAAACTGAGAACATAGCCGCTAGAATCAATCCAAAAGGATGTCTAGAACTCTGGTTATGAGATTTTCAATGAATAAGCGATATGGCACTGACCAGAGTCCGAACAACGAGTCAGAAGTCTGATTTTGGTCAGTACGCTCAAAATATTGAGGTAAAACTAAAAGTCTTCTAGACCGAAAGCTAATTCCGATAAGAAGATATAGTAATTAAAAAATCATTAAAATTGACTTTTATGCCACTAGACGGGTCAAAAAGCAATTGACCGATAAAACCCCATGAATCGGTAAAATTGATTGAGGGCTTTTGTTAGTTAGATAAAAATTAACGTTTTTCATGAAAACAACTTACCCAAACGACGAATGGAACAAGAGATAATCGAGGTCAAAGTGGTCTTGAACATCAAAGTCAAACCGTAGACGAAAGAAGTTGAACAATCTTTATGAAATTGATAAAGGAGAAGGTAGATTTTGAGATTAAGGGATAATGGCTGATGTTTTTAGTAGTTTTTAGGATTTAGGGATGTGTTTTGATTAAGTGTAATGAATTATAACTTGTTTATGAAGTAATCCACTCGATTATGAAAGAAATAAGCTATTAATTAGAAAATCATGTACAATAACTAAAATAATTCGGCTTGAACAACAAGTAAATGACTTGGGATCTGCAATAACATTTCTTGGAGTTTAAGTTTCGTTAATTTAATTGAAAAATAGGAAAGAATTGGCAAAATTAGTCCCTATACTTCCATAAACGCGATTTTTAGTCTTTTTAAGCGATTTTAAAGGTTGTTAAGAACTATTTGGCATGATTAAAAGTTATGAAATTATAAAATAAGTTAAACCTAGTTAAATACCAATAAATACAAGTTTTAAATAGTTTGAAAGATCCGAATTACATTCCCGAATCGGTTTAAATGTAAATGAATACAAATTTGAAAAATTCGAGATGTTACAGTCTCCCTGTGTTCACACCAAGGATGAAGAGCATGACGACAGTAATGGGTCAGATTGGAGGAGCAGACATAATGACGTGTTCGAACCGGTTAATGATAATTTTAATAATGGTTGGGATAAAGAGGAAGAAGAACTAGTAAATTAGAGGGCCACAGGGTTTGTGAACAAAAACAGGCGGGCAGACTTGGTATTGGGAGAAATGGTGTTGAACGTGGTCAGGGATTCAGGCTACCAGAGGAGGTTTGGTTAATAAAGAGGGCGAAGGACAAATGTTGCAGCCCCGGTTCAGGGTGCTAACAGTCGGTTTAAGACGGGCGTTCAGCCCGCGTCCATCTTACATTAATATTGTGCAACATTTTCACTGGATGACCTCAGATGACCCATATTCTGATTTGTATAATTTTTCGGCTATTTGTGGGTCAATTGGTGATGGCACGTATGACCAGGATGAGGTTCGGTTGAGACTTTTCCAGCTTTCATTGAAGGATAAAGCAAAACCTTTGTTCAACTCGTTATCGATGTACAATATTAGAAACTGGGTTGAGATGCAACAGAGTCTCTTAAATAAGTATTATTCACAGGCGAAGATAGACGAGGTCAGAATTGAGAACAAGTCAAGCAAGGAGGTTATAAACGAGTTGGGGTACTGACCAAGTATTTCCAGTAGTGCTGAGGGTATTACAAATTGTTCTTAAGTTATATTATAGCTTGGAAGTAAGGTATAGTAGTTCTAACCCTCATTTAAGTTCGTTTTTATACATTAAGCGAATATCCAAGCTATTATCATTCAAACCTCAATCATGATTAGTTATAGAAGGTATAATGATTGTTTTAATCATGCATAAAGTCTTCGAACATATAAACATATGTCAGAATGATGTCAATGATTTTTAGTTTTAACGAGTCCAAACAGAAGGTTAGACGATCCGTCTAATCATGTGATGGCCAGTCTCAACCCTTCTTAATACGGGTCAACTTAGATAAACGGCCTGTCACAACGTTACACGTACCGTCTCAACATGATATAGTCCGTCTCATTTAAATGGACCATCTAACACTATTTGACACCCGTCTGTAAGGCCCCGTTACCGGTAACCCTACTTTCGTGTTGGATTTACTCATAAACACAGTTCTAAATATCAGAGTTAATTAAAAACTTTACGCGGAATATAAAACTTTCATAAAACATTACATATCGATTCATAATCATATCTTAAAACATTCCTCTTGTCTTTCAAAATCAAAACATAACTTATAAAACATATCAGATCTTTAGATGCCAGGCTTTAGTCTTCTGCCATGTGTCCTCCACTCAAGCCAGCTGTCTCAACCTACTCACCTGCGTGCATACTAAAAGTCAGCTACGCTGAGTGAGTTCTAGTTAATCATACAATACCATACAATACCTTATTACATACATACGTACTTAACCTCATAACTTTCTTTCATACACACATAAGTACTCATACCTTCATTCTTACTTACATACTTTCTTTCTTACTTACATACTTTCTTTTCATTCATAATCATACGTTTTAAAGAGCCTTTCGCCCTATAACCTCACAGATATTATAAGGGTCTGGTCCCTAACATCACAGATATTATAAGGGTCTGGTCCCTAACATCACAGATATTATAAGGGTCTGGTCCCTAACATCACAGATATTATGAGGGTCTGGTCCCTAACATCACAGATATTATTAGGGTCTGGTCCCTAACATCACAGATATTATTAGGGTCTGGTCCCTTGTTTTCGAATATTAGTAGGGTTCGATTCCCTCTTCGTTACCATACAACCATACATCATACCTCGAGTATTATTAGGGCTCGGTACCCTTTTCGTAACCATACAACCGTCATTTCCTTCTTTTATTAACTTTATTACGTTCATACACATAAACATACATATCATACTTGCCATATTTATAACGTTACAACCTGACAGTACGTGCAATATCCGAAGATCGTTCACGAACCATCAAGCAATCATTCATACATATCACATATATCACATATGGCTTTATAACGTTACAACCTGACAGTACGTGCAATATCCGAAGATCGTTCACGAACCATCAAGCAATCATTCATACATATCACATATATCACATATGGCATACACTTATCACTTAGGATAAATGTATTAACAACACATCAAGTATGCACACAGCCCCGAAAATATAACAAGGAATGGGGCTAGAAACTCACCTGGATCCTGTTACGCTCGCCGTTGATCGTAATTCCTTTCTTTAACTGGGCCCGGCTAACTGTATAATATTTACACATATCAATTAACTACTACTACTCGTTTTGTATTTCTATCTATATATGACCCACAACGAACGGGGGTCCGGGGGCAGCGCCCCTGGCAGCGGGGTTCTAGGGGCGGCAGCCCCTAGCGGGGTCCAAGGGGCAGAGCCCCTGGCTGGGGTTAAGCTGCCAGGTCAGCTTGGAAAAATTTTATTTTCGATAACTGCCTTAACACATTTTCCATTAGGTTTTTAATTTATTTTCTAAGCGAACTTCACTTTAGGCGAAGTTAAACCGTAGGCGAACTTGGCTTCAGGCGAAGTTAAACCTTAGGCGAACTTGGCTTCAGGCGAAGTTAAACCTTAGGCGAACTTGGCTTTTAGGCGAAGTTAAACCTCAGGCGAACTTGGCTTTTAGGCGAAGTTAAACCTCAGGCGAACTTGGCTTTTAGGCGAAGTTAAACCTCAGGCGAACTTGGCTTTTAGGCGAAGTTAAACCTCAGGCGAACTTGGCTTTTAGGCGAAGTTAAACCTTAGGCGAAGTTACCATTTCAGCGAAGTTGCCATCAGGCGAACTTGGCTTCAGGCGAACTTATCATCAGGCGAACTTGGCTTGCAGGCGAAGTTCATCAGGCGAACTTAGCTTGCAGGCGAAGTTCATCGCTTGAAGGCGAAGTTGCCCAGATGAAGGCGAAGTTGTCGCGCTGCAGATCTGTTTGCCCATAACTCCTTCGTTTCTTAGCCAAATAACTCGATTTTGGTACCCACGGAATCGTATGATCGGCGCCTACAAATCCCAACCATCAAATCGGCCTAAAATCGACGTTTTAGGGGTCCGATTTGGGCAGTTGTGTTTCGGGTCCGATTAACCCGTCAAATCCTAACCATTTTCAGTAATATTAGCTTTGCGGGATTAGTTCTTACCTTTCCAACTCAGATCTACCAGCAAAATCTCGGGTCTCGACTTCGGATCTCGGTCGGTTATGTGTGTGTTTTTGAGTGTGTAAAAGAGAAAGATGGAAATAAAATGATATCTTGGGCTTGGGATGGGTATTTATAAGCCCACGGACCCAAGGCCCATTCTCATTTAACCCATCTTACGTAATCTAAGCCCATGACCCGTTCCTTACTCGACATTAAATAACTAAAACGTGAAATCACTAAACATAACTTTCTTTTATTTAACATTATAAATTTTAGGATGTTACAAGTCTTCCCCCCTTAAGGAGGTTTCGTCCCCGAAACCTAACTATATATAAACAAACTAGGGTAAAACTTGCGCATCTCATCCTCGGCTTCCCAAGTAGCATCTGATCCCTTGCGGTGTTTCCATATTACTTTTACCAAAGGTATAGTTTTGTGACGAAGCTGCTTCTCCTTGCGATCAACGATCTTTATCGGTTGCTCGATGTAGTTCAATTGTTCATCAACCTCAATGTCCATTAATGGCACGTGAGACGTGTCATCAGCTAGACACTTCCTCAGATGAGAAACATGGAATGTTGAATGAATTCCTTCTAACTCATCGGGTAAATCCAGCTTATAAGCTACTTCCCCCACACGATACAAAATTTTAAATGGTCCAATGTACCTCGGACTTAGCTTCCCTCTCTTTCTAAAACGGATAATTCCTTTCCAAGGCGAGACCTTAAGCATCACATAGTCGCCAACGTTAAACTCAATTGGTCGTCGCCGCTTATCTGCATAAGACTTTTGTCTGTCTTGAGCGGCTTTCATTCTTGCTTTGATCTGATCGAACTTTGAAGACGTTTCTTGAACCACTTCTATACTTCCCATTTCCTTCTGACCGATCTCACCCCAACACACCGGGGTTCTACATCGTCTACCGTACAGCATCTCAAACGGTGGCATACCAATACTCGAATGGTAACTGTTGTTATAGGAGAACTCTGCCAGATGCAGATGATCATCCCAACTTCCACCAAAATCTAAAACGCAAGCACGTAGCATATCCTCAAGGGTTTGGATCGTCCTTTCAGACTGTCCATCGGTTTGAGGATGATACGCCGTACTGATGTTCAACCTCGTCCCCATAGCTTCATGAAATTTCTTCCAGAACCTCGAAGTAAACCGTGTATCCCTATCAGACACGATTGATAACGGTACTCCATGCTTGGTTACCACTTCCTTGATGAACAAGCTTGCTAACATTTCTGACGAGATGGCCTCTCGTATGGGCAGAAAGTGAGCACTCTTGGTCAAACGGTCCACAATCACCCAGATGGTATCATGTTGCTTAGCTGTACGAGGTAGCTTAGTTATGAAATCCATGGTGATGTGTTCCCATTTCCACTCAGGTATCTCTAGCGGTTGCATCTTCCCATAAGGCTTTTGGTGCTCGGCTTTGACTTGTAAGCAAGTTAAGCACTTACTAACATAATCCACTACATCGTTCTTCATTCCTGGCCACCAGTAATCTCTTTTCAAGTCTTGGTACATCTTTGTAGCTCCTGGATGGATTGAGTACCTTGACTTATGAGCTTCATCTTAGATTCGACTTCTAAGATCACCATGGCGTGGGATCCACATACGGTCGAACCTAGTCTTAACTCCATGAGTGTTTTCCATCAACTCATCTTGCTGGCCATAAATCCTTTCTTTCTTTACTAACCCTTCGTCTACTAACACTTCTGACTGCACTTTGATGATTTCTTCAAAAAGACTTGAGTTCATGATCAACTTGTATGATTTCACGGTTGCAAGGACTTCCTCATTCTTACGACTTAGCGCATCAGCGACCACGTTAGCTTTACCGGGGTAATACTTAATCTCACAGTCGTAATCCTTTATCAATTCTAACCATCTTCTCTGCCTCATGTTCAATTCTTTCTGCTCGAAAAAGTACTTTAAACTCTTATGATCGGTATAGATAGTACACTTAGTGCCGTACAGATAATGCCTCCATATCTTAAGAGCATGCACTACAGCTGCTAACTCCAAATCATGCGTCGGATAAGTACTCTCATGGACCTTCAACTGTCTAGACGCGTAGGCTATCACCTTCCCTCGTTGCATCAACACGCAACCTAACCCTTGATGCGAGGCATCAGCACAAACAACAAAATCCTCATCACCATCGGGTAAAGTAAGGATTGGAGCTTGCGTGAGTCTCTTCTTCAATTCTTCAAAGGCTTCCTCCTGAAACTTTCCCCAATTGAATACTATCGTCTTTCGGGTCATACCGGTCAGCGGTGCGGCTATCTTGGAGAAACCTTCGATGAATCTCCTATAGTAGCCAGCTAACCCTAGGAAGCTTCGTATATCAGTCGGATTCTGCGGAGTCTTCCAATTCGTTATCGCTTCAATCTTAGCTGGGTCCACGGTAATCCCCTCCGGATTAACCACATGACCTAAAAATTGCACTTCCCTTAACCAGAACGCGCACTTCGAAAACTTGGCGTACAACCTTTCTTTCTTCAGAACTTCCAATACCTCTCTCAGATGCTCGGCATGGTCAGACTCACTCTTTGAATAAATCAATATATCATCGATGAAGACGATAACCGACTTATCCAACATCGGTCGACACACCCTATTCATCATGTCCATAAATGCTGCAGGAGCATTTGTTAGACCGAATGACATTACAAGGAACTCGTAGTGTCCATACCGCGTTCGGAACGCTGTTTTAGGGATGTCTACCTCTTTCACCTTCAGCTGATGGTAGCCTGATCTGAGATCTATTCGTGAGAACCAACTCGAACCTTGCAGTTGGTCAAACAGATCGTCAATCCTAGGCAAGGGGTATCTATTCTTTACCGTAAGCTTATTCAACTCACGATAGTCTATGCACATTCTCATACTTCCATCCTTTTTCTTCACAAACAAAACCGGTGCGCCCCACGGAGAAACACTCGGTCTGATAAAACCCTTGTCGAGGAGTTCTTGCAGTTGGGACATTAATTCCTTCATCTCGGACGGTGCTAGACGGTAAGGCGCTTTCGCGACGGGCTGGGCTCCTGGTATTAAATCTATCTGAAATTCTATTTCTCGCTCCGGTGGCAACCCCGGAAGATCCTCAGGGAATACTTCTGGGTAGTCGCGCACAATAGGAACATCTTTCATTTCTTTCGTCTCAGCCGTAGCGTTGACAACATACGCCAGGTAGGCACCGCACCCTCGCCTTAACAAACCCTCGGCTTTTATCATCGAAATGACATTAAGTCCATAACTCTCCTTATCACCATAAACCGTCACCGCACTACCATCCAATGACTTTAACCTTATCATCTTACTTTTACATACTATCTGAGCCTCAAACTCAGACAACCAATCCATACCCAAGACTACATCGAACCCTCCTAAGGCCATAACATACAAAGTAACAGGGAACTCATGTCCCTCTAACTCTATCTTACAATTCTTAACCATTTTTGTTATTTTCACCGAAGTGTCACTTGCGGTTTCTACTACAAAAGTTTCAGACACTCGGCAGCCTTTCATTTTAGCTAGTTTACTAAACGTCGTAGCTACAAAACTTCTATTCGCACCAGAATCAAATAATACAGAAGCGGAAACATCGTTCACTAGAAACGTACCTGTGACGACATCCGGAATCTGCCTGGCTTGTTCCTGGGTCAGCATGTAGGCTCTAGTTCTGGGCCTAGCTTGATCGGCATCTTTCTTTCCACTACCTCCAGCTACACCTTCAGTGCACTCCCTTGACATATGGCCCGTCTTGCCACATTTGTAACATGCTGGCTTCGCACTGCACTCATTGGCATAATGCCCTACCTTCCCGCACTTATAACAGGCATTCGACCCCATTCTGCATTCTCCACCATGGGCCTTTCCACATTTGAGACAAACATTAGAACTTTTACCCCACTTGCACTCACCACCATGCCTCTTTCCGCAAGTCTTACACGATCTCTTCTCCCACACTTTCTGTTTCTTATCCTTGGAGTTCCATAACTGAGTACCGGGTCGTTTAGCAGGAGTGACCCCTTTCTTCTCTTTCTCTTCGTCCCTTTCCACCCTATCATCCGCGGCCACGTCAGCATAGACCATTTCCGCGAGTCCAACAGCCGAATCAAAAGTAGCAGGTTGAATCGCCCTGACTAACATGCGGACCTTTTGTGGCAACCCTCTCACATAACATTTGATTCTCTTGACCTCAGTGTCAACCATGTCAGGCACCAACCTAGATAGTCGGTTGAACTCCGTGGTATACTCACGATGCGTCATCATACCGGCTTTCAAATTCTGGAACTTCATCTCCGTTCTTTCAACCTCGGCATCTGCACAGAACTTCTTCATTACCAACTCTTTCAAATCTTCCCACCTCATCTTTTTGATCTCTTCACGGGTCTTCCTCTGCTCCACACTCTCCCACCAATACATAGCCTCATCTACGAATGACTGAGTAGCATAACCCACAGCTTGGTCGGGACGGCATTCGCTAATGCGGATAACCTTGTCCATAGCGGTTACCCACTGGAGAGTAGCGATTGCGTCTCCTAAACCAGTCAGCTTAGGCGGGTCACAACCTTTGAAGGACTTATAGCTGCACCCACCTTGTCCTCCTCTCCTATCATCGACTTTCACAGACTTATCCCCACTCGAGGCCCCTCTTTCACCTTCCCCATCCTTTCTACCATCACCACCCGCCCCTTCAGCAGTTCGCTCACGGCTTCCAGCAGATCCTTCGGGATTCAGGTTCTTCACAGCAGCAACTACAGCCTGAACGATGGCTGCTTGAACTGCGGGGCTAAGTTGAACTTCTTCGTTGTTGTTCTGGTCTCCTCCAGCTGCGCTTCCTTCATCTTCGGTGTGGGAAGCTTCTTCCACCGAGGGTTGCCGGACAAGACGAGGCCTGCCACGACGCCCAGTGCGACCCCCAGTTTCAACAAATTCTCCAGCTCCAGCCATTAGTATTCTAAAGGGGAAAACACAAACATCGTCACTCAAGGAACCGTTTAGTACAAGGATGGTAAGGCTAACAGGTAATAACAGTGGCCAGTTGTGATTAGCTGATCACGTTACTTTCCGTGTCCTATACACTTCCTTTTATGAGTCTATTTGTGCTGGTTCTACTTAAGCAGTTAGTCAATTCAAACAATCAATTATTCCTATCCGTACCATTCTCATATCTTTTCTTTCTCATTAACATATATCATTTAGTCATACCTTTCACCTTTACTGATCTTGCTTGAGCGACACATGGCATTCTTGAACTGGCATCTTCTTTCCTTTCTTACTTAAATCCCATTCTCTGTTCGAGTCTAAGCATGTAGGATGCTTAAATCTCTCGAACTTTGCTCTGATACCAACTTGTAAGGCCCCGTTACCGGTAACCCTACTTTCGTGTTGGATTTACTCATAAACACAGTTCTAAATATCAGAGTTAATTAAAAACTTTACGCGGAATATAAAACTTTCATAAAACATTACATATCGATTCATAATCATATCTTAAAACATTCCTCTTGTCTTTCAAAATCAAAACATAACTTATAAAACATATCAGATCTTTAGATGCCAGGCTTTAGTCTTCTGCCATGTGTCCTCCACTCAAGCCAGCTGTCTCAACCTACTCACCTGCGTGCATACTAAAAGTCAGCTACGCTGAGTGAGTTCTAGTTAATCATACAATACCATACAATACCTTATTACATACATACGTACTTAACCTCATAACTTTCTTTCATACACACATAAGTACTCATACCTTCATTCTTACTTACATACTTTCTTTCTTACTTACATACTTTCTTTTCATTCATAATCATACATTTTAAAGAGCCTTTCGCCCTATAACCTCACAGATATTATAAGGGTCTGGTCCCTAACATCACAGATATTATAAGGGTCTGGTCCCTAACATCACAGATATTATAAGGGTCTGGTCCCTAACATCACAGATATTATGAGGGTCTGGTCCCTAACATCACAGATATTATTAGGGTCTGGTCCCTAACATCACAGATATTATTAGGGTCTGGTCCCTTGTTTTCGAATATTAGTAGGGTTCGATTCCCTCTTCGTTACCATACAACCATACATCATACCTCGAGTATTATTAGGGCTCGGTACCCTTTTCGTAACCATACAACCGTCATTTCCTTCTTTTATTAACTTTATTACGTTCATACACATAAACATACATATCATACTTGCCATATTTATAACGTTACAACCTGACAGTACGTGCAATATCCGAAGATCGTTCACGAACCATCAAGCAATCATTCATACATATCACATATATCACATATGGCTTTATAACGTTACAACCTGACAGTACGTGCAATATCCGAAGATCGTTCACGAACCATCAAGCAATCATTCATACATATCACATATATCACATATGGCATACACTTATCACTTAGGATAAATGTATTAACAACACATCAAGTATGCACACAGCCCCGAAAATATAACAAGGAATGGGGCTAGAAACTCACCTGGATCCTGTTACGCTCGCCGTTGATCGTAATTCCTTTCTTTAACTGGGCCCGGCTAACTGTATAATATTTACACATATCAATTAACTACTACTACTCGTTTTGTATTTCTATCTATATATGACCCACAACGAACGGGGGTCCGGGGGCAGCGCCCCTGGCAGCGGGGTTCTAGGGGCGGCAGCCCCTAGCGGGGTCCAAGGGGCAGAGCCCCTGGCTGGGGTTAAGCTGCCAGGTCAGCTTGGAAAAATTTTATTTTCGATAACTGCCTTAACACATTTTCCATTAGGTTTTTAATTTATTTTCTAAGCGAACTTCACTTTAGGCGAAGTTAAACCGTAGGCGAACTTGGCTTCAGGCGAAGTTAAACCTTAGGCGAACTTGGCTTCAGGCGAAGTTAAACCTTAGGCGAACTTGGCTTTTAGGCGAAGTTAAACCTCAGGCGAACTTGGCTTTTAGGCGAAGTTAAACCTCAGGCGAACTTGGCTTTTAGGCGAAGTTAAACCTCAGGCGAACTTGGCTTTTAGGCGAAGTTAAACCTCAGGCGAACTTGGCTTTTAGGCGAAGTTAAACCTTAGGCGAAGTTACCATTTCAGCGAAGTTGCCATCAGGCGAACTTGGCTTCAGGCGAACTTATCATCAGGCGAACTTGGCTTGCAGGCGAAGTTCATCAGGCGAACTTAGCTTGCAGGCGAAGTTCATCGCTTGAAGGCGAAGTTGCCCAGATGAAGGCGAAGTTGTCGCGCTGCAGATCTGTTTGCCCATAACTCCTTCGTTTCTTAGCCAAATAACTCGATTTTGGTACCCACGGAATCGTATGATCGGCGCCTACAAATCCCAACCATCAAATCGGCCTAAAATCGACGTTTTAGGGGTCCGATTTGGGCAGTTGTGTTTCGGGTCCGATTAACCCGTCAAATCCTAACCATTTTCAGTAATATTAGCTTTGCGGGATTAGTTCTTACCTTTCCAACTCAGATCTACCAGCAAAATCTCGGGTCTCGACTTCGGATCTCGGTCGGTTATGTGTGTGTTTTTGAGTGTGTAAAAGAGAAAGATGGAAATAAAATGATATCTTGGGCTTGGGATGGGTATTTATAAGCCCACGGACCCAAGGCCCATTCTCATTTAACCCATCTTACGTAATCTAAGCCCATGACCCGTTCCTTACTCGACATTAAATAACTAAAACGTGAAATCACTAAACATAACTTTCTTTTATTTAACATTATAAATTTTAGGATGTTACACCGTCACAGCAAAGGTTCAGTTAACGGGTCAAACTAGGATGATACGAACCGTCTCATCTTGATATGGTCCCTCTCATATTAAATTATATTATTTTATTGAAAATTAAGTTTTTAAACTTATAAACCAAAGTAGTATTATAAACGAGGTTTGGAAATATAAAACCAGTTCAGTATGCTCTGCAGCTAGATTAAAGCAGAAGATCTGGGTATTTATGTAAACCTATTTATGATAGGTTAAGCATCAGAAAACAGAAAAGTTTTCAGATTAGATTCACAGACCAAGCAGAAATGGAATACACCCTAAACTTTTACAAACTCTTTAAGAGTCAGAATTTTTGTATGGGATCTATGAATTCTTAAAACCTTGTGTTACAATAAAAAGAAACAGACACTCTAATTAAAATATACATATGTCTAGATGCATTCATACATGTTGACTTAGCATTCTATGAGGCCATGAAAATCATCAACATGCCTCTTGAAGCCTACTGGGCTGTTCAAAGAAATGATTTTGTGTATATGCTTAATTTTACATGTACTTAGGGTAATTTCTCCCAATTGAGTTGGGTACCTAATGAGTAGGGGTGTTCAAAACCGGATATCCGAACTTCGGATATCCGGTCTTTTCGGATAGTGAATTTCATTATTCGAATCCTAAATTTTGGATATCCGATTGGATAGTGATTCGGATATCTGAAAGAAAACCTGGAAAAAGAACTGAAAATAAAAGAAGAAAAAACAACCAACCTGTTATAAAATTACACCTAGAAGTCACAAAATATCCAATCCAACAACCTAAACATAATAGGTTTTCCAATCCAATAGCATAAACACAA
>NW_027498969.1:0-124817 GCF_021521415.1 Bidens hawaiensis
ATATAGATCTTTCTCAATAAGGATTAATGTTTTAATATGCTTGATTTCAATATCCTTCTGCATGTCAGCATAACCGATACATGCTCACCGTGAGCACCAACGATTACGTACCACGGAGTTATACTATCCGTGTCTATTTGTATAACCGGCATACACGGTATACCACCTACGAACGAACAACCAACTATGCTATAATGATTCCCACACCTCTTTGTGTATGGGTAATCATTCTATTCGAGAATACATAGGTATAGACATCTAACGGATGTAAGGATAGCATAGGGAGTTACAAGGTTCAAGGTAATCGTGCAACATGGGTTGCCTTCAAATATTATCAATTATTATTATGGGAAACTCTATCACTTGCTCAGTCAATGTCCTCAGGCGTTCTAGGTTCGCAAAAATCGGTAATTCTCGATCTGGAGGTGGTATGTCTCCTATGTTTGAGAGTGAGAATTACATGTATATATATATTTCTATATATTATTTTTATCTGCTTATTTATTATTAATTTTTTTTTTTTTAACGGAATAAGAATAGGTTCACGTACAGGTCCGTCCGTACGTGAGGGTTGGCGGTTCGGGTGAACATAGGGGGTTATTAGGATATACGGCACCGGTGTTGGTAGGGTAAGGTTTTTATCAATTTTGGTTGGGAGTGACGGTTACTAGATATTTCTGGTTAATGTCAAACGGGAGATCTAACTTGGTACTATCATAACTATGGCCCGATAAGTCAGACTCATTATCAACCGATGCTCTAGAAATTTCAGCATCCTCGGTACTTTTATTATTTCATCCCCCGGTTCCTTATCCGGGTCCCATTTCTCAATACATGTACCCACAAGATATGTACATATATATATATACAAATTAGCACGTATAAATAATATTATATACTTTACACATATGTTGCCATTTTTACCTATTAATGTAGCCCGTGACTTCCCCTGAATTCCCTCGTGCGGACAAGTCTGTTATTATGTTCTGGACCATAACAACTCACTTGTCCATCCAAGTTCATCCAGACCTCGTCACTATAAATTATTAGTTGATATTCAGATCCTATAATACTTGAGCTACTGGTTATATTTTAGGTATCTTTTAAAGACATCCTAATTCTTTTATAACCAATGGCTCTGATACCAAGTTCTGTAACACCCCGCAACTGCAGCGGAAACGTAAACGGGATGCGACAAACACCTCTGATATCAACCACATTGTTTATAAAGAAAACTGAATGCATTAATATACTTCAAAATTTCATTATCTCGTATTTCATTACCGTCTAGGTGATACACACATCATACAATACGATACATAATTCTATCTGTTATAATGTTTCCTAACATCCCGCACGCAAATCTTACACACATCAAGCACTTAGCACGTAAGCAATCACTTCATCTTAATTGTACCTGAAAAGCATGTGAGAAAACGGGTCAACTACGAATAGTTGGTGAGTTTCACAATTTTAGTAAACCATGATAAATCCATATCATAATATAATATTATCTGGGGACACTGTTAACCCAGTACTGTACTCACTCCGGGGACAATGTTAACCCGGAAACACTTCTAGGGACCCCTGGGGACACTGTTAACCCAGTACTGTACTCACTCCGGGGACAATGTTAACCCAGAAACACTTCTAGGGACCCTTGGGGACACTGTTAACCCAGTACTGTACTCACTCCGGGGGCAATGTTAACCCGGGAACACTTCCAAAGACATCTGGGGACACTGTTAACCCAGTCCTGTACCCATTCCGTACGATTCCCGTACAATCAAATATTTATAAATACACGCAAATCCATGCGTTCAGTATTTACTTAAACATTTAAATAATAACATGCTTTCCGCCCCGGGAAAATATTTAAAAACAATTCAGAAAAAGGGGCTCGTGAAACTCACCTTAGCACATGCAAGCAGGTAACAACAATCATTATCAATTAACGCGTCCAATCTGTAATATGATCCCTAAGATCGTTATTATACACTTATCGTTTATATAATCTTTTAACCGTATCAACTGGTACATCTGGGGACACTGTTAACCCAGCACTGTACCCGTTCTGGGGGCAAGGTTAACCCAGAAACACTTCTCCGGACTCAAATTGTGATGTCGTTTAGAGTTCCATGGTCACAACAACTATTAGTCGTTTTTCTCGTTTTGCGTGCCTAGCACGGTTATCCGTTTTTATGTTTTAAAAATGAGTTTGGTCACACACGACCCGAAAATAGTGGTTGACTGATAATTTAATTAAAGATGTGAAATTATAGCTCGGTTTAGACGTCCCGATTGGCCGCGGGACCCGTTTCCGTCTTTGGCGTACCGGAAACTGTTAAAATAGGTTAAAATTACTCAAATCATCCGAATTATTTTCGGATGATTTATTTTTACTTGCCTAACTCATTTATATGAAAATAGTTCATTTTTAAGGTTTTTATACACCAGTCAGCTCGCTTAAGCGAACTTCACCGGTTTACGCGTTTTAACTTTAAAAGTTTGATAATTAGCACAAATAATTATACGTTTACTCTCGGATCTTGAAATTTTGCACAAATCACTTTTTAACAGTGGGGAATTTTATAAAAATATTTCCAGAATTAATTCTTATATTTAAAATTTATTTATCTATTTTTAAACACCATTTAAACACTAAATATGTCGTAAATACCAAACGATCTTAGAAAAATCCCAAATTTTTCCTAGATGTCCCCTGCTATCCACATAGTCCCCTGTAATTTTTCCAGAACTAAAATCTTCTTTTACATGCCATTTTTACTAAAACCGAGCTAGAACACCCTAGAACTCGTTTAACCGAAAAGCCTACTTAGACTTCTCCAACTGAATTCAAATTTTGTGTGTGACTTATACATGATATAAAAAGCTTATCTGCAATTTTCCAGAATTATTCATAATATTTAACTATTTTTCACCATTTTTGGCCAAAACCGAGCATTAAATTCACCAAATATTCATCCTTTATCCAAAAATTACCAAAAATTCACAGAACTCATATTTTCATGTGTTTAACACCTCTGTAGAATTTCATGACCTAACTCTAAAGCATCAACAATCTGTCCAAATTTCCCAAAACCGAACATAACCGAATATACATTTCGTTTTCCGCCACTACAAGCTACAAACTCGTCTTTCCACCTTATCTACCACTAAATACAGAGCCTACAAACAACATACCACAATACCAAGCAAGTTACACTCACGATCAAGCCATTTCTCTCATGGTTACGGTTATGATACGAAAACAAAGATTTAACCCGTAACAATTCGTTTTTGATTCGTTTAACTCCTTTCTTGGACCAAGATCCCTTGTATAACCCGTATACATCACTTGATCATGCAAGAATCGGTTTTCATCTTAGGAGAACCTTATTTTCTTGCAAACAAACTCAAGAAACAAATGTGGAAACGTAAATAACTCGACTTTCTACCTCGGTTTTCTTGATACAAGTCTCGGTTTTTGATCAAAGTGTGGAGAGGATTGATGGATGATGCCATGGCTTGTTGTAAAAAAAGAAATGAGGGGGTTATGCCCTCACTTATTCCGATCGGGATTTAGGAGGGGTGGGGTGGGACCCACTTCTCCAATCTTAGCCACATGTTTGGATTTCGGGAATCCGGATAATGTTTTGGATAATCTGGTTCAGTTCGTTTTTCGGTTAAATGTTTAACTCGGCTTAAAACGAGGCTAAAACGGTCGTTTTTCGGCTTAAAAATGAAATTTATATAAAACCGATTTTAAAACTTCAAAAACTTAAACCATGACTTTCATTAACTTAAAACGTCATATTATTAGTTATTACGCATCTTTTTCGGCTTGATCGATCGTCTCTTGCTCGGTTTGGTATTAAAGGTTTCGTTTAACGTACCGACGTACTATTAAATCGAAATCCTTTTTCTGTGCTTTAATTCACTTATCCCGAAGCTTTAATACTTCATAACATCACTAAATATCATATATCTCGTCTATAATTGAACCCTCGATTCATTCGGGTTTCAATAACTATCGATCGTTTGATCGCATATTCAATACGGTGAATTATATATTCACGTACAATCAATATAATGAACCATGTATTCTCGTATAATTACCATGGTAACTCATGTACCCGACATTACATATGACGTAACTAACGTCTACCGGTTAGGGTATACCTGGTTTCGTCGGAATCGTTACATCAAGTGTGGGGATGTTTGATGTACATAAAATTATACATCTTTTATGCATCAAATAATCTCTAAAAACTGCAACTTCTATCAAATAACATAGCACAAAAGTCTACTTATCATAATAAAATACAATTTCAGGTAAAACCAAGCCTCAAACGAAGAAAGAAACGAAAAGACGAATAAAAATGGAGAAAACACAAAAAAGCAAGAAAAACGCCCCCATGCCACAAGAAACACGCCCCCATGCTTCTAAACACCAGAAAAGACAAAAATCTATAAGAAAAGACAAATACTGGGAACAAAAGCACGAGACCGTGCCTCTTGACCACGGGGTCGTGGTCACCTTCAACAAAAAGACAAAATGATTTTAGCATATGTCAATTAAAGCACGAGGGCATGCCTACATAATCACGGGGCCGTGCTTCACCCTCAAGACTCCCAATAAATAGTAGCTCATGTTGCATTGATCAAATGTGCCTTGAAGAGAATTCTATACGGTTTTCACTTATAAAAACACCCACTAACACTCATATTGAAGATTTAGTGAAGGGTTAGAAGGCTTGGAGGTCATCATCATCAAACATCTTCATCATCCACCATCATCAAGAAGGAATATTCATCCACATTTGGTTAGATTGTTCTAGGTTAATCGTGTTTTTGTTATCATCATCCACTCTAATGTTCATAACCATGCTCGTTATGAGCTAAACTCCATTTACTATATAAAATCTATGAAGAAGCTATGTTTTACTTAATGATTATATAAAACATGTGATTTAGTTTAGAAAAGTACATGATTATCTTCCAATTATCTTTTGATGAGAAATGTTTCATCATCTTAATTCAACAATTCAATGTTGGTGATTGGCAATCATATTGACAATCATTCATGATCGATTAATACTTTGATAATTTATCGAAACATGGATCCTGATATTGTATTTAGAAATGATGAGATATAAGTTATGATCTATTTCTCTAGTTTTGGTAATTCTGAAATAACATTGTTAACATGATTGCTTAGGTTATCATGATTGTTAAAGAAATCATACGTTAACGAAATGTGTAATTATAACTTGCTTAAATCAACCAAGGGGAGGTTGTGTGACTAAACTATAACCACCCGAAGTTGTTAGAATTGATATTCGAGAAATGGAAGTCAATCCTAATATTTCTACTTTACTAAACTACTTGCCAACTCAAATTGACATTCTCGTGGTAGCATGACATTAGGAAAGGATCGACTTTAAAATGCATATGCTACTTTCTTTTATGTCATAGGATACGCTCACTTAGAAATGAGGGGCTATTCTACCATATATTATTACGAAAAGTTTATCACATGTTTACTTTATAATCATCAAGGATAAATGGAGTGGATTCTTGATCTTAGATGGTAACCTTCATATAATTGAACTACTTGTTTAGAATTTCTCGTCTTGGTCGCCTATATATTATATATAAGCAATGTTGTAAAAGTAGGTCTACAGGGCCGAGTACTCTTTGAGTACTCGCTACAAGGTATGGTGCCGAGGCGAGTTTCTTTAACTCCGTCTAGTTACTAAAAATTGGTCAAAGGTGGTCAACATTAGCCTGAATCACATCTAGTCGGTTAACTTGGGTCTATTTTGACTTAAAAATACAACATAATTTGTATTTCTTATAATATTAAAGAACAAATATCATTATTTTTAGTTAATTATTAACATTTTCTAGAATTATTTAGTGTTTAAAATGTATTTCTCTTATTTATATTGATATTCATTTATTTTCTTTATATTTATCATGTCCGAGTACTCTCCGAGTACTCCCCGAGTACTCCGAGTACTCCCTCCAAGGGGGTCGGCCGCCTAGCGACTTTTGCAACATTGTATATAAGTATTTATATTTTGTAAAAAAGTAAGGAAAAAAAACCAACCCCAAAATGATTAAAAGCTCCGATTAAAGTAAAACGACGATTCATTATTGGAAACATTTTTATCCACGGATCGATACTTGGTTCATACCAATACTATTCAACATATACAATATATACACTTACCTATTTTGTGTGTGTTTAGTCTTTGTAGAAATAACTTTTATAAATTTAAAACACGATCTTGTACAAAATCTAAATATCCAACCCATTACATTTTACAAGCACGCGCAGCACACATCAATGACGATGACCACGAGTATGACATCTTTGATAAAGCTTCTAGTAATGATGGTGGAAATGGTGATCACAGTGGTGATGATGATGCGGTACCGCCACGCGAGGATGAGAAAACTCCTGAGACTGATGCTGCAATAGAGGCTGATTACTTAACGTTTATTCTATTGCATGTACTGGCTCGCTAGTTCAAGAAGCCGTGGAAGAATATAATGGCGATAGCGATGATGGAATAAACTACCCATCCAATCCAGATACTCCGAAGAGGGTGACTGTAGAGATTGCTGATCAATAACCCGTTATAGCTCTCGCTGCTGAGCCTACTTAAGAAAAGTCAAAGAAGTGCATCAAGCACTACAGTGTGAGCCGCATGGCAAGTCTGAGATGGAGGTCGAAGGTGTACCATGATGATGCTCCAATTCTCTATGCGGATATGGCACAAAGATACCAAAATATGGGATGTCAGACGTGCCAATGGCGATTTGACATGTCTCTCCTCTCCTATGGAGATGACATGAACTATTTCAGAAGGACAGTGGGTGGAGGAGAAGATGAGGACACGTTACAAAATTGGTTCAATCGCTTCCTGAAGCATGAGTGGAGAAAAGACTACATGAACTTCCCGTTGAATCCGGGAAGATCATTCAAGACAAAGGAAGTTAACCCCATCACCTACAAGAAGAAAAAGCGTCGGAGATACAAGATGCCAAAAGATCATGGAGAACCAATCATGCACGGCATGCCCTTTGAAGACAATCATCTTTACGAATTCATCTCATGGGAGTTCGACAACGACACGGGGGAGGTGATCATTCATTGAAAAAGCATGCATCACCTCCAATTCTTTGATGAGCAAGAGCTGTCAAAAGCATGTGAGGTTTTGGAAGGGAAGATCTTGTGAGACTGCATGGATCTCTTTGATGCACTGTTGATGATGTGCGCCGTGACTGTACCAATGCTATCGTGGGAAAATTCAACAAGTTTGTTTGTCTTGTTGAAAAACAACCGTTGGACCAAGACGAGGTGTTCGAGTATGATTCCGACTAAAGGAGCATGCTAATGGAACAAATACCAAAGACTAAAGGGAGATTGGTAGGCCCATTTTGTGTTAGTCTTTCCTATTAGAATGAAATGTGTCATCTATGTAACGTTAGCTAGTTGTATTTGTGTTTATTTGTATGTATGGGCCCACACCATGTGTAGTGAAGCACATTGGGCCGTTAATAATAGAAGATAGCATGGCATTGCTTCACCTATTTAAGGTGAAGCATGAACATGCTAACATAACCTTTTTTGCCATTTCGCTAATCTTATCCATACTTCAAACTCTCTCTTCTCTCTCCCCTCTCTCATCCTCACGGACATAAAACTAACCAAACAGGATCTGAGATCGATCCTCACTATTGATTTCAGATAGCTAGTGTAGAGGATGATACAATTAGACTAGTATTCATTTTGTTTGATCTGTCCAAGGGGTCTAGACTATTATTAAAAATCCTATGTTAGTGTTTTAATATGTAGCGGGCCTAAAGCCCAATTAGTACGTATTTTAGTTTTATGTCATATTGTTGAACGATGTCAAGTTGTTAAGATGAACGATTAAGAAACAATTACAAACCAAACTGTTCATAAACAAGTATTTAAAGTGTTGATGTATTATTTTTTATAATAAGAAGATCGATTTGATCATTGACTAATATTTACATTAGTTTATTTGTCAGTCCTTGTTCATTCACATTCAATTGTATTATAGTGTGTTTTTCTGTGTTGATTTTCGTTTATCATGAAACCCTACCGGAAGTTGAATAACAACATTTTTATCATTAAATATTAGTTTTGTATCAAGATTCATGTAACTTTTACATGTTTCTTATGAAGATTAAGGTAACTTTCAAAAGGATCATCAATAAGACCTTCAGGAGAATCAATTGTAGGCTTATGAGGTCCATTCTCAATTGATCTTAATAGTACAAAGTTAGGTATTCTCTCAAAGTTTTTGAACCTCCATTTCCATTCTTCAAATTTTCTTTCAAATGTCAACAATTTTGGGTGGTTTGGTTGTAGTTCTAGCCTCATTTTCAAGCATCAAGTAATTTTCTAACTTTTCAGGATTGAGAGACATGTTGTAAAGCAATATCGGAAACTTGAACAAATTTTTTTGAAAACACTAAGTACAAACGAGTCGACAGAAAATGCAATGCGATTGGATTAAAAATGGGATTGGTTTCAGTAATGCATTGGGACTGGTTTGGTGAACAGTGATGCGATGCAAATGGTTTAGGAATGCAATGCGATTCAGATCTAATGCAATTAGTTCTCCAAATGTGATGCCATTGGTATCAAATGTGATGCGAATAAGATGCCAAATACGATGCGATTTGAATTCCAATATGTGATGCGATTTGAAGCTTCAAACACTTGAACAAACCCGAAACACACTTGAACACATTTCTTAAACACTAAAATAAGACCAAAATCCAAGGTTGTGATCCAAGAACCTCAACTATTAGAGCCGAAAGCTCAGATAGCAATTTTAGTTACTATGATGGGATCAAACAACATAATCGTGAATCGATCTCAACTACAAGCTAGCGGAAATCACTTGTAGCCAATCGAGATCTCGGATATTGACTTGTGTTCTTTTGTAACCCATAGTGGAAAGGAAGAAGATAAGGTTAGAGAGAAAGTAGATGAGAGTTAGTAATATTTTCAAAACGTTACTTTCCATGTCCACCCATACCTTCACTATTTAGCACTATTTATAGTGAAGGTATGCTATGCATATCTTTATTTCATCGGCCATAGATTGCTTTGTTTACGAAAGGGCCAAGCCCAAACATTACAAGATATATGAAAGCATAACAGGATACACGTATTAACGAGATGAAATAATACCAAAGAGTAAATAAAAAAATAGAGCTCAACAAAAACTTCTAGATAATGGGGACTTCATATTCAAAGAAGTCAATTAAGTATAAACTTTGAAGATATGGGGTCATGATGTCCCACCAGCTTAAAGACTATATACCGGTTACATATGATAACAAAAAGGTGGAACTTATAGATCTCTGTATGGTCGTGATGGCAAAAGGGGGACACAGGGTTGTTACTGAAAAACAGATTTGGGTTGTCGTTGTAAAAGATCTCCAATTCAACTTGGAAGATGGTTGTCACATTTAGGTATTCTATGCTCAATATTTATATGTATAAGAGTATAATTTTAGGGTGCAAGTAACAAAAGAAAAGGTTGCAAAAAAGGAAGCGAAAATCACTTATGATATCTGAAACAAGTCTGATGTTAAGTATAAGAAGTGAGGAAAAACACACTACAACAAAGAATGAAGAACTAGAAGGCTATGCAACATTAATAAGATGTAACTGGTGAGTAGCTAAACAAAGTGCAAAGAGAAAAAAGTTTGATTTTAATGAAGCCACAAAAGTAGTGAAGGAAGAACATGCAAGCCTTGCAATGAACAAGACCTCTCTTAAACCGTATGATATCTAAGGCATGATTCGTCAGGGTTGTTATATGTGATGTTATTAAACAAGGAGGAATTTCTGCTAAATAGGAGGCCCGTGAAATTTATGATGGATCAACATGAATGGATGTAAATCCCATGAAATTGAATCCAACAACAAGTCGGATCAATGTGTGCACGAGGAGAGCCGAATCCAACTCGTACACTTGGATCTCGGATCGGTTTGAGAAGGAAGCTAGAGAGAAGTTAGAGAGATGCAGTGAGAGAAAGTGTTTGATGAAAGGACAAATATGTAAGGACTCCATTGGTTATATATAGTCGTAGGATCTTGACATCACAACATTCCTATAAGTGGGCGACCAAAGGCCTATTATTAGAAACAATATTTAATGCAAAATATTAAACATACACAAGCCTAAAATATAATTGCCTTTCAAGGGTGGTTAAATCTACGGTTGGCTCTGTTTGGATCGGTGGGAAAACTCGTTTGTGTGGATTTTACATGAGACTTTGTTGCAGGTCAGGTTGTATTGGAAAACATTGCTAAACACAAAATAGCTTGTTTAGAGAATGAACAGGTGTTTCCAGCCTTTGCTTGCTTTTGATACATTAGGTTTTCTCGCATGGTGGTTGTGAAATTTTTATTAGGGTTTAGCGGTTTTGAATATTAACCTTTTGGCCCTCGGACACAATGCTTCTTTTTTGGTGGGATCGCTATTCTAATATTTTGAGTATAGCAATGGAATATGTTTTCTTCCCAAAAAAGAGAGGATGTTAGAATATTGAACATCATAATTTGTAGTTCATTATAATTGTGATGATATTATTATTAGGTTAGTGTAAGGGCTATATATAATTTGTGACATGTTGTAGCTGCTGAAATCATTATAGATGGTTAGTAGGCCTACATTAACTATAGTCGCCTTAAATCGTTCCTAGATACACCCTTTGTAGTATTAATCACTAGTCATTAAGAATTTCAAGGGTCATAGTGTAATTAGTTTAAAGTTTTTTTAAGTTATACTTAAAACAAGTCATAATGTCTAGGATCTAGATGTGTCGATATGGAAGTTTGTAACTTTCATGTACAAATGTCAATTTACGATTGGTTCATGTAATCTATAAATAGGGCAAAAATCAGAATGTTTAAATCATTCAATCCAATTTAGAGTTTGAATCTAAGTGTATTGTTCATATTATCTTCTTGTTCATCTTGTTATATTTATTATTTCATTAATCGAAGATCAAGTGTTGTGCCAACATTGGTATCAGAGCGTGCATCTAGATTTTCACGAGTTGATCGATTAGATTGAACGATTGAAGATCGGAGGTGGATATTTTTGAGATTAAAAGAAGATTCTGGCAATAAAAATGGTGACAGAAGCAGTTTGGGTCGTTTTTCATTTTTCAGGCATTTAGTTGCAGCCAGCCGTTTTTCCAGCGAACCTTTTGGTGAAGATGAACAAACGGTGGTTATCAACGGTGTTCTTTGTTGATATATTGAAGTTCCCGGCAAAAGAGAAAGGCAGAAGTGTTGTTTTTATGTTGAAACCTATTTTCCGGCGAGGGTTTTCGGCGAACTCATTTTCTGGCATGCCGTTTTGTAACAAGTTTTAACAAACAGAAATTGTTGGTGCATTTCTCCGGCGATAGATTGAAGGTTTGTGAAACAATATTAGGTTTTAAAGTCCAACAAATCAAGGTTTGATTTGTGGTGGTGGTCGGCGGGATTTTCTAGTAAAGAAAGAGAAACCAATGATGGAGGTTCGGTGTTTTTGGGCCGCTGATTTTCGCGATAGTAAAATTGGAAGCAGGTGTTTGGTTTGTGTTTTTCTATCAAGTAGAAAACGGAATTACAAAACAAGTGAAAGTTTGTTGAAAACAACGGTTCAACATTTTTGGTCATCGGATTAAAGATCAACGCAGAAGGCTAGATTGATTGTCAAGGTTGGAAGCGGGATTGACTATCAACGCAGCGAGATTGATCGAGATCAACTCAGGAAAAGCGGGATTGATTGTCAACGCAGAAGGCGATATTGACTTTTAACGCGAGGCGAGATTTATCAGAAGCAGTGGATCAAAGAACCAGGTTTTGTTTTCGGAAGGATTGTACAAGTATAATCCGGAGAATTACTTTTATTTTGGGTTGAGATAAATTAAAATTGATCATATTATTACTTGAGGGATGAAAAGTTTGCTAAAATAGGGAAATAAGAAGACACAAGAGATTGTATAGTCAATAGATAAGCAAGTTGCAACAACAAAGGATGGAGGGACATCAATGAATTTTCCGTGCACGATCCTTACCGAAACAAGTTATACTATTTGGGTGACAAAAAATTAAAGTGCTCTTTAATCCAAGGTATATTGAAAGTGGTTAAACCAAAAGCAGGGACTGAAGTTGATGAGAAAAATAATAACACGGCAATTGCACTACTATTCCAAGCATTTCTTGAAAATTTGGTATTGCAAATTGCTAATCTTACTTCAGCGGAAGAAATTTGGGAAGCATTAAAGGTTCGACATGTTGGAGTCGATGGAGTTAAGGAGGCACGTAAAGAGACACTCGAGTTGGAGTTTGAACCTCTAAATATGAATACTGGTTGTAAAACCCATTTCAAATTTAGTCTTTTGTATTCATGTATTTTGTCTATGTTATGTTTAGTTTATTTATGTTTGTTTGGGGCCAAGGCCACTTGTATTTGAAGCCCCTTGGTCATGATCAATGTGTGCATGAGAATACACACGCTATATAATGTGTGTGTATCTCATACACAACATAACCTTTTGCAAAACCTAATTCTCCAACTCTCAAACTCTCTCTTTTCGTTCTTTATTCATGACAATATTAACCACCAAACAAGATCCTAGTTCTCGATCCTAACTTGTTGCTTCCGCCAACTAGTGTAGAGGTTGATCAAAGATAACTAGTAATAGTTAGTGTGTTGTTAGATGCGGCCAACGGACCTACAATTGGTATCAGAGCTTTCGGGCTCTACTAGTTGTATGTATTGGGTCACAACCTTGGATTTAGGTCTTGTTTGTGTTCAAAGACGGATTATCTTGTTTGTGTTCAAAGACGGATTATCATTCGAATCGAACCACCATCCGATTCGAATACAACGTGTATTCTAATCGAACTCAAGGTTAATCTAATTGAATCAAGTCAGGATATTCAAATCAAGTAACCAATCGAATCGAATCACCATTCGATTCGAATAAAAGCTGCCATCAAATCATGTCCAGATTACATTCGAATCGAATCTTATTCTATTCAAAATCTAATTCGATTCAAATGGTCCATTCGACTTGAATACAATCATACTTGATTAGATCTCCTGATAATAACAAATCATTCAAATACAATCATTCGAATACAACTTACTTAAACATTTTTTAGAAGCCACTTGTTCATTCGAATACCTTTCGGTCAATTACTTTACATTTGAATACCCATTCGAATACTTTGTACTTGTGAATTAAGCAGAATAAGTTGGGTTTGCTGAGATGGCCAATCCAAGTGCTGAAATGAGTAACGAAGCCGTAAGAAGTTGTGTGATGTTTGAAAACGAGGCTGGAACTATGAAAAAAACCCAAATCTAATGAATTGGGATAATGACTTTGACTAATTCAAGTGGAGATTTAAGAACTACCTTAAAATCATTGACTATAATCTCATTAGACCGTTCGAGCAATGTCCTCATATTTCCACATCTGCAACTGCTGATGGTGATTTTCTAAACCAAGTGACTGATTATGATGATAATGACAGAAGGCTTCTTACTGAAGATAACAGAGCCTACAGTGTCCTTAGTGTGTGTCACTCAAGGGAAATTGCACTAACCATATGAGATTACACTACATCCAAGTCACTTTGGGATGCACTGGTTACCAAGTTTGAAGGAAATCTTGAGATGAGAAACAACAAGAAGGGAATGTTGAATGAAGAATTCAACATGTTCAAGCATGTTCAAGGTGAATCAATTGCTAGCCTGATTCAGAGATTTGAAGGCTTGATTACAAAAGTTAAAAGTGCCGGTATTGAATATGAACAAGTTGAAATCAATGACAAGTTACTCAATTCACTTCCTTATGCCTGGAACAGCTGGTATGACTACTGGATCAGATGTAAGCACGGCATTCATAAGTCAAGCTCACACTGCTACTCACAATGAAAGTTCAACCTTCAAGACTACTGCCATACCTCAATCATCATCTAGCTGAAGCTCCAGTTCCTTTCATAATGCAATTGACAAAGCCGTTGCACAAGCCTTAAAGGCTCATCAGATCAAAGCAACAACCAGCATCTCGCCTGATGACTCCAACTTGGCACTATTTCATGCCTTTATGTAAAGCCATTAGGAGTTATTGGAAGGAAAGTTGCTTCCTCCTTCATTTGAGCAGGGAGATCTTCCCGAGATCAACAAGAAGGATCTCTAGAAAATGGACATCAAGTACCAGATGGCCATGGATGTTCATATAGCTACTAAATTTATTATGAAGTATGGGAAGAAAAACTTCAAGGATGCTAATGGGAAGAACATTGGGTTTGAGAAAGAAAAACTGAGACTACAACTGCAAAAAACAGGTCACTTTGCAAGAGAATGCACAAATCCACTGATGGTTGTGAATGACATCAAGATCACCGAGATGTCTGATAATGAAGGTTCTAAAAGATTAGACAAGAGGCACGTTCCTAATTACTACTCGAAGTCAACAGTCCAAAGAATCGGTCAAGGAAGTGGATCCAAGGGAAACTTCGAGTCGAGCTCAAAGGCCATGATCAAAAGAACTGTTGAGTCAACTAAACCAGATTGGGAGGATGACCAATTTGAGGAGTTGAAGAATTCTCTTACCTTTGCTGGAATGGCCTTCACTGACCAATCAAGCACCTCATCAAGCACTGCTGATGGAATACCTACACATGCCTCTCTCATTCTCGAGGTACACAAACTTTTCTCACAAACTTGCATTTATAAAGTCCTACACTATAGAAATCATAATGCTAAGTTTTTAGATCAAATCCATAGCATTAAATGTTATAATGATGCACTTAAAAAGGCTGAAAAATCTATGCTACTAGGATTAAAACTCATGGCGATGACATGGCTAAACTTAGTGAAAAGGTTTTTATAACTCAAATATTAACTGAACAACACGAAAAAAATGTTATTGAGTTAAATGTTATGATTGTTTAGTTAGAACTAGATTTAGCACAAAGGAAAATTACCATTAAAAACTTTGAGTTAGCCTCTGATAATCTAAATAAAATAATTGGGGCACAGATGGTGTTAAAAGTAAAAACAAGAATAGACTATGATAGTATTACGATTCCACCTCCTTTTAACGATAACTAATCTAGTATTCCTCATTTTAGTTTTTATTCCCCACCTTAGGATGAAATGTTCTATGGCATTGGTCATGTGCCAAATCCAAAGACATTTGTTTATGTTGTTCCCAAGACAGTTGTTCTAGTTGTTCCTTCTTAAAATCCTAATGGTAGTTCATCTTCTTCAACAGGTTGTGTAGAAGAAAGTGATTTTGTAGAAACAAACCAGGGTGTGGAGATCAAACGATTTTAAATTCACTTTATGATTCACACGTGAATCTAAAAACATCTATTGTTAACCCGGCATGTAATAATAATTCTTCTAAAAACATTTTGAACAATCATGTAACTTGTGAGAGTGTTCCTGTTGGCAGTTCTCTTAATGTTGAGCATGAAAATGATGTCTCCACTTCAGATAGTGATTGCGAAACTATTTTTGATGAGATTATTTATACTACAAATGTGCAATAAAAGGTATCTGTGAATACAAACTTACCTAGCTGTTCATCAAGTGATTGTAAGGTTGAGAAAATTAAAGTAAATAAAAACTGTTTTGAAAAGGAAAAAGCAAGTACATCTAGTAAATATGTTCCACCTCATAGAAACAATTTTTATCAATAAACTAATCAATATTATCAACTTCAACTGTACAATCAATCTGATAATAGCTACTATGGTTATTATCCACAAGATTATGTCAAATCTTTCTATTCAACTAATTTTGATTATCGGGGATATAGATCTGACAACTTGTTTGTTCCGTTCCAAGCATCACCTTATTCACCATAGCCCATGCATTATAATTCTGACAGATTCTATAGTGATAATAGGAAAAGACTTTGTTATGTGTGTAGTAGCCCGTCTCACCTTGCAAGACATTGCAAGAACTGGCATAAAATGCAAAGGGAAACGAACAGTCAGTTTAATCAATTCTGTTCCGGAACTAAACCTAGTTCAAGAACAAGAAATTATCAACCTAATAGTTCTGCCAGTGAAATTCATGTGAGATCCAGAATTCAGAAACACAGTAAACCTCCATTCTGGATAACTAAAAAGGATAGAGCAAAAAGGAATTTAAAGACTGAAAAGTCTAAGAATTCATTAAAAATAAATCAGAAAAGGAATCCAAAGATTGAGAAATCTAAGGATTTTGTTTTAAAACCAAGGAGAAGATATTCTAGGATATCTTCCAAAAACAGGAAACCTGCGCGTGCATGGACTCCTAGAGACTGTTTTTCTGATTCCGACATGTCCTAAAACTGCATAAATAAAGATGTGAAAAGGAAATTATGACAACCTTGCGGTTGAACTTTATAAGACAACTATGTCTCCGGAACCCGTATCATTTAAGTTGTTAATGTGTGTAGGGCCAGCCAAGACGGCCTGTAAATAGTATTTGGTACTTGGATAGTGGATGTACCCGACACATGACATGAGACGATTCCATACTGTTTGATGTTAAACTGTTTGATGGTGGATATGTTTCTTTTGCTGGAGATATGGGTGGGAACATTACAAAACAGGGAAGAGTGCCAAATGGGATCCGGACGTTTGATGACGTGGTGGAGCCGTTGAATCATATTCTGCCCAGTGCTTCACAAACCGGCGACAAACAGAACTCCACATTGTTCATTGATAATGAATGCATGATTCTCAAACCAGGTTTCAAGGTCCTAGAAGAATGGATATCAATGCGTACTCCAAGGCATAGTGATTCTTATATAATAGACATGAATAGCTCATATTCACGTAAGATCACTTCATGTTTTTTATCTAAAGCCTCGGAGAACGACTCATCTCTATGGCATAAACATCTTGGTCATGTGAATTTCAAAAATTTAAACAAACGGGTTAAAGGGGAACATGTGAGGGGCTTGCTATTATATCTTTCTCTTGTATTGAAAAATGTATTTCATGCTCTAAATGCAAGCACCACAAGCTCCCTCACAAACCCAAGACGATCAACTCCATAGATTTCATTCTTCAGTTGTTACATATGGATTTTTTTGGTCCTATCAATCCTATGGCAATCGGGCAAAAAGCCCATTGTCTTGTGATTACTGATGATTTTTCCCTTTTTAGCTGAACATTCCTTTTAGGGCATAGGGATGAAACCACCAAATTTCTGATCAAGTTCATTATGTTGGTAGAAAGACAGACATATAAGAAGGTCAAGTGCGAAAGAAGCGACAACGGAACTTAATTTTGCAACATAACGGTAGACAACTTCTGTAGTTCAAATGGAATAGAGCGTCATTTTAGTGCACCCTATACTCCGTAACAAAATGGAGTTGCTGAATGCCGAAACTGTGAACTGATTGAAGCTGCAAGAACAATGTTGTCAGACTCCAAACTTCCACTGTTCTTTTGGTGTGTGCTCAGTGACAAACGTCTGAAGAAGACCCAATACGAAGTCTACTACAACGCAACTCATTGCGAAATGCTGATCAACATGATGGGCTTGAAAGGCTTGAGTCAAGAGTATCTAAGTTGGAGACTGGTCTTCCCTCTTCTTCTAAGTTTTCTAGCGAGTTCCAAAGAGAACTTGAGTCTACTCTTGATAAAATGTGGATCAACTTTGAGCGTTTAGGCTCAAGAGTAAATGGGTTGGAAGGTGGAGAGAACCTGGATGTTAGCAGGTTGTTGGGTGAAAGTGTAAGGCTGTGTGATATGATTGAGCAGCTGGAGGGTGAGATAAAGGGCCAACGTGACTCACAAGGTCGCATAATCGAGTAGTTGGTGAACCGATACCTGGTAGTCATGGAGGTTATGCGGTTGACTGATGAAGACGTAGAGAATTTGAGGATGCATTTAATGGAGACCTTTTGAGGGTTTCTTCGTGTAGCTGAGCCAAGGGCTAAGAAGAGCAGCCGAAGTCCAACTGTTCTTGCTGATCTTTCCATTGATGCCGAAAGGGTTAAAGCTCTAGGAAGCATTCATGGCTTCCTCTACGGGGTTGAACTTCCAAGGATGGTGGTGAAGGAGGTTCTGGTGGAAGGCTGGTGCTAATGAGCCTGTTACCGTTGTTGGAATCGTTGTGGTCATTGAGCCTATAGTTACTACTGCCGCTACATTTTGGGCAGGTCAGTTCTACATGCTTACCACTTGTTTCACCTATTACTAGCGCACAAGTTAGTTTTGTGTTTACCATTGCCTTAGTTACATATGTTGGTGCATTGTGTCTGTAGTTCATTAGTCTTTAGTTTATCGTGTCTGTAATAAGATTATTGTTCGTTATGTTTGTTTTTGTTTAGGCGAACTTGTTGTGATGTTTAGTCATAGGCAATGTTAGCCAAAGGCGAAGTTAGGGACAACTTAGCCTAGGAATGTTAGGCGAAGTTGTCGTAATTATATAACCGAACTTGGCTGTAGCGTTTTGTGAATTCAAGTAATAACTTCTCAATGTTTTTCGTGTTTTACGTGTTATAAGCACTGGGTTGCTAACAACATATAAGCATTTGAGTTATGTGTTTGTTCATTGTTCGTTTCCGATTCATACATCCGTATATACTCATAATCGTATACAAAGGGGATTCCGCACCCTTTGTGTTAGAGATATTCCTTTGTGTTCAATAGATTGTTTTTGGATAATATGATAACATATGATGAGGTGGAATAACTTTTCCGTCTAGTTTCAACCCTTTCAGTTTCAATTAATCAAGTGAAGTCCTTATTTTAAGTTTTGCTTTCTCGTCAATATGCCTATTAATAACAATCTGTTGATCCTCAACCGTGTGTTTAAACATAGAAATTATTTTATCAACTTGAAGGATTTTCACCCACAAGTTTTTCTCACACGTTTGAAGTTTAACATATGCTTCATTAATACTTTTGTAATCATGAAACATATTATTGTAGTCGCTTTTTAATGAGTTAATAATAATATATTTTTCAACACACGACTCACAAATATGTTTAACCTCTTGAGTAAAATACGTTACATGCCCGGCCATATAAGCATGATTAGTGAGCTCATCTTCATTTTACACTTCATGAACTGCCGCTGAACACCTTTAGCTGGCGCGGTTGCATCACTCATTTCCTTAATCTTTACTTCCGTTTGAATTTCATCAACTGCCTCAGTCTCATCTTCTTCATCAACTCCTAAATCAATTTTTCCATGAGGCACTTCCTCTCCATTAAACCAACCTGCAAAATTCTCAAAAACATCATGAGGCAAAAAATGATTGGAAAATTTCATTTGAAATTGAATCAAAACACTTACGAGATTCTGTCTCCTCTAGATCACTTGACATTTCCTCAGTGTTATTCACCTCTTGATCATTACATATTCCATCACACATTCAGTGTTTTAACCATTAGTAAGATCCGCTGCGTTGATCTAATCCTTTACAGCAACATCTTCAACATCCATTTCAGCATCTTCTACTGCTTCTCCTACATTCACAACATTTACCTGTTTTCCAGCTTGTTGATCTTCACCAATTACACCAGCTGCATTTAGAGTTCCAACTGAATCCTTCATCCAGTTATGTGTGACAAGATTTTGATGACGTGGTCTCGGGATTCTTTGATGATTCAGCTAATGCAGGAGAGCTTTGACGATAAATGGCATGTCTATTGCAGTCCCTACCAAAAGGATTAAGACTATTTTCGCCAACTTCTTGGTTAGTGAATTCTCTCTTGAAATGTCCTTTCTCCTTACATCGAAAACATCAGACCTTTAACTTGTCAAATCCTATTTTGGAAGTTGTTCCATCGAGGAAATTCTTTCGAGTAATTTCCCTAAATCTTTGAGCTCTTCTAACAAGGCTAGCCATGCACCAATGAATATCCAACATATACATTTCTTCAGGATCAATTGGATCTTAATCTTCCTTCGTCATGTTATAGTTTCCAGTTCGCCCATAGATCAAACATTCATAATACTCGAAAACGGATCCTAGAAAAGCTATATGTTCTTGAACATTTTCTATAGTAAGTTCATTGATGTTCTTGATGTTAACAGCTATGTTTCATTGCATAACATCGGATGATGGACTCGTGGGTTTTGAGGAATGATCAGGAGAAGAGTTGGTTCAGTGTAGTTTCTTCTGTAGTGTGGTATTTTAGTTGGTTGAAATTTATTGATTGTGAAACACCACCACTACTACTGCTGGTGACGGAAGCAGTTTGTATTTTTGGGCTAGGAGCCCCATAGATTGTGATGAATTGAAGTATAACCCGATATCTTGAGTTACGCAGTACTCTTCATTTTCTGATTCTTGCGGACTTCTAGATCTTGGGTTCTAATTTTCCAATAAATCGAGCAAGTGTCAACCTGGCATATGCAATTGGGTTTGACTGTTGATTCATGATGAATATCTCCCATTCTTCAAATAGAGAAACAACAAATTTTTCAATATACTCATACTCTTGCTTCACAATACCCAACCTCTTCATTTCATTAACCAGATGGCAATACCTCTCCATTAATTGTGCCGTTGTTTGTCCTTTAACCATGGTGAAGACGTCAAACTCCTACTTCAACAAGGACATTTTAGACTTCCTCATATCTGGATTTCCTCTGCCGTTGTTAACTAAAGCTTCCCAGATCGAGTATCACAAGCCATTGTGTTGTAACAGTTGGAAAATCTCGGAATTTCTCGGTGAAATCTAGCTCTGTCACCCTTCGGAATTTGAGATAAACGATAACTGGTACCGTTCACTGATGACCGTCGTTCGAGTCATGCAAAAACCTAAATAACCTAAGTAGATAGGGTAAATAAGGTATCGTATCCACTACGAGTATGTGGTCAATGTAATCGTGTAACAGATTTCTAATATTATGAAGTAACAGATTTTAGTGCTGATCTTACAAGCAAATAAGTTGGTTTAAATATTAATTAAACAAATTCACGAATTCAAGCAATTAACAAAGAAGACTCATCCCCAGGGTTCAAGAATGCAATTAAACAGTTTCTCATGCAACCTAACAGATTACTTATCATAGACTTACTAAAGACTGATTAACGAGTTAAACCTTAGGCACCAACAATCACTAACACACGGCACTGGTTATCAATAGGTCCCTGCCAGTGTGACTCAACTAAGGGAAATTGTGTGCTTCGTTGTATTCAAACTAGGAAAACAACCCAATGAGAAATTACTATAGCAACTGAAAAACTAATCGTTCGATCAACGTAAACCTAAACCGATTGAATGAACAGCAATACTAAATATCAAAACTCATAGAACAATCAAAGACAATTACAAATAGTATGTTCTTGGTTACAATCAAAACTGAAATAAATACAAACTTTACATCCCGAGAATGAATCAGAGAGATTAGCCGAGCCTCGACATCATGTAATCTTCAATAATGATGATATGGAACATAAACGTGGTGTCGGTATGATCCGGAATGGTGGAATAGCCTCCTCTTTTCTATGAAATCGCTTAGAATAAGTTATGGAGAGAAGGGGTCGAGCTAGAGAAAAATAACTTAAAACCCTAGATTTCCCGTCTTTTATGACCATAGCGATATGCGATGGCCATAGCCTCTTGCCACCGCGTATCGCGACCTAAGAAAACCTCATATTTAGATTCCTCTCGTCGAGTAACCTAAAATTCATATATTATGGGTCCCATAACTCATTTTCTATCCAGGATATGCCCGTTTTACTTCTTGGTCCCATTTTGTCAACCCATCTTGTTCAGTTTTAGCATCGGCTTATGATTTCTCATCCATACTCTTCCTGAATCCTTATAACACTTCCTAAGACTTCAAATAATGACCCGGTATTCTCGAGAAATCATTCCATGCTCGTACAGGTCTCCCATTTAGCATCTTTAACGTTCAATGACCTGAAATACAAAAGCACGTATGAAGTATCAAAGTTCTAACAATATACTCAATAAATCTACATAATTAATACACTAATATATATACAAAATACCCGACCATCACATCCCCACACTTATCTTTTGCTTGCCCTAAAGCAAACTCTAAAGTAAACATCAACCTCCATCATAGGTATGTAAATTATCACCGTTAATGCTAGTAAGGTTTAAGGTCATACCCAGATTCCCAGACTGACGCTTTCTAGATTGACATCCCAAAAATAAGGTTAAGTGCTATAAAAAATACAATAGAGCCACCTAGACGAGTGTACTTTGTTTTCGGTTAAGGCACACATGCTCATACCCCTCATAATATAACATCTCTCCTCTCAGTTTAATATCTGGATTAGCAAAAGATGTGCTAGTAACACTCTGCTCTTAGTACCCAGTACGAACAACTTTCCATCCATAAACTGCTTTGACAAAAATTCAAATTAAGAGGACTTATAATGGGTTGTAACGGGGCCACGTGTAAGGGTATGGAAGGGAATTTTTCAAGTAGCTCAAACGATCTGACCCGAATTATTACATAACAACTAAATAAACAATATTAATATAAACACTGATTTCATCTTTTTTTTTGTTTACTGACACAAACGAACTACTAATTACATAACTGAATATAAACGACATCTTTTTGGCTCTTTGCCAATTTTTTATGCATAATAAACGTGATGCTTAATACTGACAAATACAAGAACAAATATAAATACAAAGAAACCTATTAAGCCGGATTGTCTCGTAAATAACATTGGGGTTAATCGAATGAAAGAATAAGTTCAAGATATGTTTTCCAAGGGAACCAACCCCCCGCCCCTCACATTACCCACGCTCATATGAATAATGTATGAGGCCCACCCCCCCCCCCCCAGTACCCACACTCTCACTCATCTAGACGAGGCTTAACCTAATTGCCTTTATCACTTTTGCATTTATGCCAACTACGATCCCGATCCATGAGACAATCAAATCACTCTCGATGAAAGCACTCAAATGACATGTGTGTA
This sequence comes from Bidens hawaiensis, assembly GCF_021521415.1. NCBI lineage: Eukaryota > Viridiplantae > Streptophyta > Magnoliopsida > Asterales > Asteraceae > Bidens > Bidens hawaiensis. The sequence goes on from NW_027498969.1 coordinate 23,008, forward strand.
CTATGTATTATATGTGTATTATATATATGTGGTCAAACTCACACACATACCTGAGGAATTAGGTTACCGACATAAACATGTGTACATGTCCCCATGACTCGTTATCCCCGCCTAAACAACCCCATTTTCAACTTCTCGTTATGAAAACTTTTGTGAATAAGACTATCGAGAAGCTGAAAAACCAACCATGACCAGAAAACGTACAACTTGGCATTAATGGCAATAATTAACAGTTAACAACTTTGGTTTTCGAACACTCTTCGAGGAACTATCGGGCTAAAATTTTCAAATTTCCCTCATCCCCACACTTGAGGTTTACATTGTCCTTAATGTTAAAATATTTAAACAATTAACGAACATTTGAGGGACGGGGTTGAAATTGACTTTTTGACTGTTAAGCAATTTAAAACTCGGGGCTCAAATGTGATGGTTCTATTAGCAATTATACAATTACACTTTTAACATTTAAACTAATAAAAACAAAATAGATTATGAAACTGAAATCACCTGATATCAACGAGACTGGAAAGGACCAGTCAGCTCGCGAACTCTCGTAAACACTCGTATACTCTTGTCTCAACCAAGTACCAAAATTAACAACCGAACCTGCAAAATACCTAGACGTGTAGAAGCAAGCTTCTCACAAGTGTAAGACATAGGTCTTTTAAGAGTTATAAAAATGATTTTCTATTTATTTTATTAAAACAATTACCGAGCTGAATTAAGTCGTTTCATAATAAATTTTGTTAAACAAGTAAAAAGCGACCTAACTCACTTTCGTAGGAATCACGATTGTATTTAGCGTATGCAACAAGCCCTTTAAACCCCTCCGGTAGCCCGGGTGGACGAGTAAGGTCTCGTGAAGGTTTATAGTGAACAACACCCACAAAGTTCAAAATACAACATATTATACACGTACCTAGATTAACCGCAACAAATAGAACATGAAAGCACTCTGGTAGCTAAACTGAAACCTCGTTTCCTGACAAAAACTTTATCGAACAGATCAAAATCCCAACTTTTCTCATGAAGTGGAAGATGCATCTTGTCTTGACATATAGTGCGACTTGTCAGATATATTTGGTCATATGGGATTTCCCCGTTTTCTCCCCAATTGAGATATCCTCTGTTTCACCCACGAAAGATTCATTTCATCATCAAAAATTTTGAGCGTGAAGTGCAATTAGATCCGTTTTGGGTGGATTCGGATTTCTATTATCAATTAGAAGAATTTATGGTTGTCTTAGTTGGACTACTACATTGAAGTATTCAGGCTCCGTTAAAAAAACCAAGTGGTAATATATCTATTTCTATTTTATATCTTTATATCATAAATTATTTCGTTTTTTCTAAGAATTTCTTTTTCAAACTATTATGTTAATCAACTGAGTAATATGCATAAATCCGTTAACCTTTTTACGGAATGCATGAATTGAAAAAAAGGGGGAAGGATAACAAAAAGAAGTGGTAATGGGAGCATTTGTACTAAATGTGCAAATCAAAATCGGGCGGATCTTTACCCGGAGTAGAGCATAAACCTACCCAACACTTAGCTTTTCCTGTGATGGTACGGACCCTTTTGAAACTTGTATGCCATTCAAGGTGGGTGTCTGGCCCTCTCCCGTGAAACCTTATCATTATAAGCATGCTTTTCTTCAATCATTTGTTGCCAGTCTTCCGATAGTCCAGGATCTGGCACGAACATCCTCAATCTCCACTCTCGATAACTTTGGTTGGGTGGATGTCTCACTTTCTCCTTCCTTGGTCGGCTACCTTGCTCTTTCACTTTCTCACTCCGTTGTTTCTCAAATCCCTTCTTACTATCCCGTCAATCATAAAACATTCCTCTTTTCTATGATCCTTGTCCAAGGATACACACTTGTCAACAAGAGGGTTAGTAGCATTTTCAAACAATAATAACCATTTATAACTGTCTCCACACTTTATTCCCAAAACCCCCTTAGCACAATCAATTACCGCATGTGTTGTGGCAAGAAATGGCCTATCCAATATGACTTGTGGTTGTGTATTATTCATACGTTTAGTATAGTCAAGTACAAGAAAGTCAACTGGGTAGGAAAATGCCTCCACCTGAACCATTACATTAGTCACTGTGCCCCGAGGAAGTGTAGGAGTTTGGTCCGCCAACACCACGGTGGTGTTTACCCTTTATAACGGGCCAAATTCATACAGATCATATAAACTACCGGGCATGATACTAACACATGCTCCAAGGTCTAGAAGTGCCCGATCAGTTTTAAATCCCCAATTTGAATTGATAAAAATGACACTCCTGAGTCTTGGAGTTTACTCAGGGTGGTATTATGCTCCACCCCTTCATCACTTGTGTTGGTCAATTTTTCATTAAAACTTTTATCACAAGAACAATTTTCACAAAATTATGTTTCATTTGCTTTTAATTTTGAGTTATTTTGGAAAATCGTTTCATTTTGACCAACACAGTCACTCTCATCACTAAAATCTTCCACCACCCCTTCAACAAACTGTGGTGGTGAATCAACTTCAACAAAAGTGGTAGGTAAAAGACTTACCGCATTGATGTGCACATTGTTTTCCTTATTGGAGCTAGAGCAGTAGTGGTTCGGGTTGACTGTAGTATCACTCGGGAGTTTACCTGCACTCGTTCGCAATTTTGTCATATCTGCTGCGAGCTGACCAATCTGCTTTGACATTGCCTCTGATGACTTATCCCGTAACTCGAACTGTTTCTTCGTTTCAACCTGATGATCTGTCATAATCTTCATCAATGCATCCAACTTTGAGTGCACCGATTCGTCTGCATTTCCGTATTTGAAATTCCAGTGATTTATCAAGTTTGGGTGGTATGTGTTTGAATTGAAACTTTGAATTTTGGAATCCCCATAGGCATAATTAACCCCTTCGGGATCCTCCTCGTCTTCATACTTGGGGCAATCATCTGCTGTGTGCCTAAGTTCCCTACAATCTTCACGAACCGGTAACTTTACCCCGATTTTACCAACCTCCTTTTTACCCTTATTTTTCTTCAAAAATGTCAGTTCTCGCTTTAACTTTGCTATCCGTTCAGATTCACTCACTTCTGATTTTACAGATTGGGTAGTCGAGTGTTTTCTTCTTCTTTTTGCAGCTGCTTCTAACTTAGAATCTTCACACATAAACTCAAGAAAATCCCAGTCATCTTCTTTCGGTTGGTTTAATAGTTGACCATTACACGTGGCTTTCAAATGTTTTATGTCTTCATAAGTTAACCCGTCAACAAAACACTTCACTAATTCCCACAACTCTATCTGATAATGAGGGCACTTTCTGATCATCTCTTTGAAACGGGTAAATGTCTCATGAAATAGCTCTCCCGGTCACTGTGAAAAAGGGCGAATCTCAATTCGGGCATCGTTTGTCTTCGATTGTGAATAATGCTCGTTTAGGAACACCTTTTGCATCTCAGCCCAGTTTGTGATACTATAAATCGGTAACAAGTTAAACCATTGTTTTGTTTTGTCTTTCAATGAAAACTGGAATAACCGTAACCGAACCTCATCTTGATCAAATGTATCATCGCCAATCGACCCGCAAATGGCCGAAAAATCGGATAAGCGTGAATACGAGTCCTTAGAAGCTATCTCGTAAAAATGTGGCACGACATTAATGTAAGACGGTCAGGACTTAAATGTCTGGTGTCCCGGCACTCGTACCTGTGGGACATCGGGGATGCACCATCTGATACAGCCGGTCTGAACCGGCTGTTAACACCCTGAATTGGGCCTACATAATTTCTCCTTCACCCCCGGGATTCACTAAACCTCCTCTGTTCACCTGAATATCTCGAACTCTTTCGACCCTTTCTGCCCGATCAACTCTGTTTTGACCTACCCATAGTTTCTTGCCCTGTTTCTGTTAACCGGTTCCCCCTGTCTCTGATTTACTGGTTCTTCCATCTCTTCATCCAAATATTCATTTTGGTTGCGGTTTTGGTTTTGGTTTTGGTTTTGGTTTTGGTGTTGGTTTTGTTGTTGGTTTTGGTTCTGATCCTGATCTACCATTTCTGAGGTTCTGTTCTGGGCTCGGTTCTGCTGAGCTAGTCTCTCAATTTCGGGTTCGAAAACCAACGGTGACTGTCTGCCCGAATGGCGTGTGTGCATGAACCTGTTATCTGCACAAACAACACACCCCGTGTAAAATAGAAAAATAAAATTTAAATTAAAATCTGAATACATTAAGAGCACTAAAATTAAACAAAAAAATCAAATAAGACGAAAAACACTAAGCGCACTAACTTCTTGGCAACGGCGCCATTTTGATGATAACCGTCGTTCGAGTCATGCAAAAACCTAAATAACTTAAGTAGATAGGGTAAATAAGGTATCGTATCTACTAGGAGTATGTGGTCAATGTAATCGTGTAACAAATTTCTAATATTATGAAGTAACATATTTTAGTGCTTATCACACAAGCAAATAAGTTGGTTTATATATTAATTAAGAAAACTCATGAATTCAAGCAATTAACAAAGAAGACTCATCCCCAGGGTTCAAGAATGCAATTAAATAGTTTCTCATGCAACCTAAAAGATTAATTATCACAGACTGACTAAAGACTGATTAACGAGTTAAACCTTAGGCACCAACAATCGCTAACACACGACACTGGTTATCAAAAGGTCCCTGCCAGTGTGAATCAACTAAGGGCAATTGTGTGCTTCGTTGTATTCAAACTAGTTAAACAACCCTATGAGCAATTACAATAGCAACCGACAAACTAATCGTTCTGATCAACGTAAACCTAAACCGATTGAATGCACAGCAATACTAAATATCAATACTCATAGATCAATCAAAGACAATTACAAATAGTATGTTCTTGGTTACAATCAAAATTGAAATAAATACAAACTTTACATCCCGGGAATGAATCAGAGAGATTAGCCGAGCCTCGACATCATGTAATCTTCAATAATGATGATATGGAACATAAACGTGGCCTCGGTATGATCCGGAATGGTGGAATCACCTCCTCTTTGCTTTGAAAATCGCCTGGAATAAGTTATGGAGAGATGGGGTCGAGCTAGAGAAAAATAACTTAAAACCCTAGATTTCCCGTCTTTTATGACCATAGCGATACACGATGGCCATAGCCTCATGCCATCGCGTATTGCGACCTAAGAAAACATCATAATCAGATTCCTCTCGTCGAGAAACCCAAAATTCATATATTATGGGTCCCGTAACTCATTTTCTAGCCCAGGATATGCCCATTTTACTTCTTGGTCGCATTTTGTCAACCCATCTTGTTCAGTTTTAGCATCGGCTTATATTTTTTCATCCATACTCTTCCCGAATACTTATAACACTTCCTAAGACTTCAAATAATGGCCCGGTATTCTCGAGAAATCATTCCATGCTCGTACAGGTCTCCCATTTAGCATCTTTAACATTCAATAACCTGAAATACAAAACCACATATGACGTACCAATGTTCTAACAGTATAATCAATAAAACTACCTAATTAATACACTAATATATATACAAAATTCCCGACCATCATTCACGTTACGTGAAATGATTAATTCCACTTCGACCGCTTCCCATGCATCATAATTAACAGCTTTCACATATGTCTCAATTTTTTCCGCCAAACTCGGATAATCCTCCATTCTCAAAAGCTTAGGTGGCTTTGTAAATGTGCCTATCTCATTCTCTAAATTGATGTTTTGAAGTAATGACGGTTATGACACAAAAGCATTCATTTCCTCCATAATTGCACATAAAACAAGAAAAACAGCATATACAACGTATAAGTTTGTTAACGTGTAAGTAACAAAGTGTATAAGTAATAAAAGTGTGTAAATCTTATACGTTATACAAAATTTATACGCGTATAAGTCTTATACGTTGTTAAGTGACTTTGAAGTTTTAATACTTATCCTCTTTAACTTGAACTTATATGCAGAACATACTTGTACGGAGAAGATGACTTATACGCTTATCAGCAAAACTTATACGCTGAAATTATCTGTGAACTGATCAAGATCTTAATCTTGTTATATCTGATTGAATCTGAGGTTTTAACTCCTGCAGAAATGATCACAAGGTGTTTACGAACATGATTCTGAGGTTGAATTTGACTTTGAACCACATTTGAGTTTTTAATTGAAGAAATAAGTTACGCTAATAACTTTTACTTGAAAATTGTCAACTTGATACGAGTTGATGTGTTTAATTTGGTAGTAAACACGAGCCTAAAGCTCTAATACCACTTGAAAGACCGATTGCTGGATCATATGATGTCATACGATACATGTAGATGCAATACGATACGGACCAAATACGTTTGTCATTATACTAAGCTATAAGGCGGAAACAAATAGCATAGGAATCAAACACATATCAACTCAAAATAATTATAACTATTGAATATAACAGTGTCAGAGAGTACAAGTGATAAGTGTCACCAAAAGATTACAAAATATGAAAAAATCTAGCATATATATACAAGTGATCCTATGGGCGTGTAAGTCTTGCAGTGTATAAGAATTATATGCCCGTATAAGTCTTATGCAATGGTAATCAAGACTTATACGCCCTTAATGCACAATAGTGACAATAACAACTCGTTTAACCCTATAAGACGTATCATTAGACATTTTTCACTAACACTAATAAACAAAACGTGGCCTTACAACCTCTCTCTAGTCTTTATCATTTAGTTCGCCAGCTCTCGTCTTCTGTCGGTTTCATAGTCAAACCCATCTTCGCAGTTGTATAGATAATTTTCAACAAGATAGCATACAAACTTGTTGAATATCTCAACTATGTCATTGGTATTGTCACGACGGACGTCTTCAACGGTCCCAACGGCGATTTGTACAAATTCAATAGATGTTCTTTGCTGAGCGTTGCAAGCTCATGCTCGTCAAGGAATAGAAGATCATGCATTCCTTTGCATTCTATCACCGCTTCTCTAATATAACTATCAAACTCCCTAAAAATAAAAACCTCAAACAAGTTAGGAGACATGGTTCACCATGGTAGCTTGGTCTCCCCTCTTTGAGAGTCTTGAACTGCCAAATCTTTTTTCTTCTTTTCGGTGGTTGGATCATTCTCTGTAGGATGACAGCAGGCCTTACCCTTGTTAAGTTTGAAGTTTGAGTAATCCTTCTTCCATTGCTTGCTCAAAAAATGTTAAACCATCCCTTGAGTTGCTTCTCTGTCACATACTGGCCCACTATCCTTTTGAAATAGTTCATGTCGAGCTTAGAGAGAGTACGCATGTGAGTGATATGGATGTATGTGATATTTCCACTTGCTCGATGTATCGCCCACGTCTCGCTACTTGGGTTCTAATTGCAAAACACAATCATATAATCATCAAGGTAGGGATATAGTCAATCTCTCACACATGCTCAGTTGCTGACATTGTGAGACTTCTTCCATCGACGCCTTGGAGCTTGTGAAGCTTCAGCAGTGATAGCTCGAGATTGAGCAGGAAGCGCCACTATAGGCTCATCACGAACCTGAGTGTCCGGGTTCAGAGAGTAATTGATCCCATCGTCATCGTCTTCATTATTTTCAGGCTCCACGGTTTCTTGAACTGGTGAGCCGGTATCTGCGAAAGAAGAAACATTAAAGATGGAGGCTAATTCAGCCTCCAAACCAACTTCAGCTTCCCTTGTTCTTTGAGCTTCACTTGGCATGTCTTGTTGACTCACCTTATTTTCACAAGTGGCATGGTCACTGCCACTGTCATCATCATTATCATCACCGCTTCCACTACGTGGTAGTTTAAATTTATCAAACGGATCCTCATCATCATCGTCTACCACGTCATCATCACCATCTGAGTCATCATCATCAGACTCATCTTCGTCTTCGTCATCACCATAATCCCTTGAACAATCCGCTGTCGCACAACAGGAACAAACGCAGGAGCAACACTCACTTTTGTAGCAGATGTAGCTACAACAAATGCAGAAGTTGTTGGTGGCAGTAGCAGCAATAACTTTGGTGCTCTCGATGGTTCCAACAACCACCGCTTGCTCCTCTACATTGGCGTTAACACTAACACCACTTCCACTAACTTCGTTTCTCGGGACATTAGGGATGCTTCCATGAGATTTACCTTGAGCTCTGACCCTTTCGGTGTCAGTGACAAGTTTCAAAAGAGTCGATCTTCTTATGTTTCTCTGCTCATTCCTTGGCTCGTTGCCCCGTATGAATCCCCTAAATGTCTCCATCAGATGTGTCCTCAAATTATTAACATTGTCATCCGTCATCCGCATCACCTCCATGACAGCAAGAAAGCGGTTAACGAGAGACTCGTTAACATGGCTCTAACCTTTATTGAATCCTTGTTGTTCTTCAATTGCCCCTTCCACCTGCTCAATCATCCATTGCAGCCTCACGCTGTCACCCATTAACCTATCCACGTCTCTTGAAGAACTGGACCCTCCTTCCAACTAGCTAACCCTTGAACCAAGGCCTTCAAAATTTGAATCTAACTCCCTCCTCAGATTTTATGCAAAGTTGGAGGAGGAAGGAAGATCAGTTCCTAGATGAGAAATCTTTATTAGAGTCATGCCATATCATCATGTTTTTCCGAATTAATTAAACAGTTTTGATTGATCAAATGCTACTAATTATTGATTCTTTTCTACAAGTTATTAATCCATCCTCGTTGGCTCTCAATCCGATCTCTATCAAGCTCTATATTTTGTTCTAGTTCAGCCACCCGAGATGCAAGTGCATCCCTATACCTCATCACCTGCTTGTTGATTACATGTTGATCTTTGACAAACTTGATCTGCAAAAGCTCTCTTTTTGCCCGGTTCTCATTTGCTTCCACAAGTGCTCGAATTCTATTGAGGATAGGATCTCGAAACATAATGGACTTCTTTGATTTACCAGTAGACAGAGGTTTGAGGGAGGTGTGGTTGAGAAGGTTAGTTGTGTGGTGGTTCGGATGGGTATGGTTATGGGTTGGTTTGGAAAGCATTTAGTGATTGTCAAGGGTAGACTTATAGGCTCGGATGTGGTTGGTATGGTTTGTGAGGTAGTTTGTGAGTGGATGGATGATGTAAAGTAGAGGTCAAAAAAGATGAACCTTTAATCGGTGAGGGGAATTGGTGTGTTGGTGAGCTAAATGGTGAGGTGGTCATAGGTGGTGATAGGGTTTGTTGGATTGGTTTTTTCTAGGCTTAGATGGTGGTTATGGGAGGGTTTTCTAAGATTGAGGGCATAGGTTCGTTTCGCCTAGATGGTGAGGTTTCTGGTGGTGTAACGGATTCATCTCTAAGGGTTCTAGGTGTAGTGGACTTTGATTTGGAGTTGGATTTGGATTTGGATTTGGATTGGGCATTAGATCAGGCTTTGGTAAACTTAACTTGCTTGGCTTTAAGTCTTTCTATGGTTTGGGCTAGTGTGGTGGGTGATGCTATGTCAGGGTAAGCTAATGTGGTGGTTGGAGATGTGATAGGTTGTGTAGTGGGTGTTGGTTATGTGGATGCTAAGGATTCAATTATCATAGCGGGGATTTAAGGAAAGATTACCTTAATGATCTGCATCATTGTAGGTGTAGATTTCTTGGAGTCTTTCATCCTCTTCAAACGCTTTAAAGGGCGCTCGAGCTCCTCCTCTTCAGCAGCATTCTCCTCAACGAGTTCCTTGGATGACTCACCAGACTTTTTTTTTCATTTTTCATGCATTTTCTTGGTCTGGTGTTCACCATCCACGTCATAATCAACCACAGTTGCCTCAGGTTCTTCATATTCTTCATCATCTCCAGCATCGTCATTACCCATCAGACCATCATAATCATCATCATCCCCATTATTTCCTTCTTCCTTAACCTTAGTCTCATCACTCTCAGGTTCGGTCTCAGCAAACTGAACTAACTTTACCCCAGGCTCTTGACCCTTGTACTTATATACAATTCTTTTGCCTTAAATATCGTTTGCTTCACCATCTTTGCATGATGAGGATCTGTGACACCCGGTAATTTCCCAACCCCATAAACCGAGTAACCAACCTAATTATTAGGAGATTGTGAATGTTATGCGTGCCATTATCAGCACAGGCATATGTTATATGCGCCATGCGCGGATGCGATGCGCGCCATGTTAGGATCAGCGCGGGCATATGTTATATGCTCCACGCGCACAGGTTTGGTGTTTTCATAACTTAATTTTATGTCGTTTTTGTCTAATGGGTTGCATACCTCTTCAATGATCAATAAGTAAAACTATGTTCCTAATTAAGACCCAAATCATTTATGCGCGCGCGGAAAAAGGGAACTAACCTCCCCGCATGGCGGGAACATTGAGAGCTAGTTTGTTTGAAGCTCCAAGATGGAATTGACTTCAACATAACTGATCACTATGTTGAAATACCAAGACCTCATGGAGAATCTAAAAATGAAACTCAACGTCCCTGACTACGAGAAGGTTACGCATCTACCCGCATCAAATAAAAAGGAGTTATGTGCGACACCTGTGGGAAGAATCCCCGCGGGACACTTTAAAACTAAAACCCTTTACGCATGAACGTCTGCACAGAAACCAACCACCTTTTCGCTTAAATCCAAAAGTTCACCCTGTTAATAAACTCTGAGAACGCTGGTTCCAGCAGAGCCAGATGGACCCGCAGGATTCCTTATAAGGACGCCTGCGCAGTGATACGCGCAGGATTCGTTACAAGGACGCTTGCGCGAAGACCAACTGGAGCCGCCGCACCCACAACGTCCAAAGAAATGGCCTTCACGCAGAAGGCTATACGCGCAAGGCTACACGCACAAAACACTTAGTCTCTTCTTCAGATGTAAGGGGATTACCCCCGCCAGGAAAGAACCAGTTGCGTGTTTCAGAGATTTTTACCTTTTGACTGCACACTGACAACAGTACCAGGAAAAGTATACTGTAACACGAAATGTCAGCTGTCAGCCGCACCTACTCTCACCAACCACAGTCCTGCATGTACTGTCAAATCCATCAGAATCTTTATAACCACTCCCTAGGAACATCACCCCCATCCCTAAAATAAATAATAATAAACCCCATACCTTGTCATCATTACACCCAATATAAATAAGATTTCAATCCCCTAAATCAAGGGATTGTGTTCCCTTGAATTTGCCTATAAAGAAGTATCAATTCTTGAATAAAAATATCACACAAACACACTTCAAACTTTTCTCTTAAACCTGTAATTCTGCACTAACCATCTCCCAAGCATCAGTTTCCAGTTCCGTTTCCATCACTAGGTAAGTCGAAACTTTAGTCTTAAGATTTACTTTTCTGACCGGCCCTTATATTCTTCGATTACTTGGTCTTAATACACATATTTCTTGTTATTTAAACATATTCTAGACTTCCAATTTCGAGGCTAACATCAGGAAACCCGAATCTCGTTTAATCTCTCTCTAAACCATCACTTAACAAGAATCACAGGTGAGTCTCACAGCCCCTATTTTCACTGTTTTTAAACTGTTTTCGGGGCGAGGGACACGTGTTTAAATTATGTTTTATCATGGTATATTTACAAGCAATGCAAACGATTATCTGTTCATGGTGTTTATCTTGGTTTTCAATGTGAGTGCGCAAGATTTAGAAAGTGATCACTTCGTCAATGGAACTCTAAGGGTAGGGACTACTGTGTTTGATCAACCCGCTCATAGGGGTCGCACCTCTTTGCATAGACGAGTGCCTAGTATGGTCATGGGGTAGTACTACTGGCTGCAAAGCCCGCTCGTAGGGGTCGCACCTCTTTGCATGGACGAGCGCCAAGTTTTCCGAGCACAACGTCCGCGCGTAACCCGCGGGACGGTATTGTTTTAGCTCGTAGTGGCAGCGCCACTTTTCATGGACGAGCACGGTTTTCAGAAATGTCCGCGTGTAACCCGCGGGACGGCTTTATCAAGCATATGTTTTAATGATGTTATCAGAAATATGTTTCAATATGGTTTTATCAAGGATATGACGCAATACGATTTATCAAGTCACCAAAACTTGTGAACTCACTCAGTTTATACTGATTCAAATGTTTTTACGTGTCTTTCAGGTGATAATTAGTAGCGCAAGGAGTTACACATAAAGCACTTCACGCAGAACATCTATAAAAATGGTTTTTGGAAGATTTTAGTTCTATCCCTTCCACACGCGTGGTTGTTCCCGCCGTGTTAGGGGATATGGCGCGGAAATCTTCAACGTTTTTCATATGTGGATGTTTTTATATGTAATTCTAAACAATGTAATATATTTTGTACTAGACATTTCATGCGCAATGGAAAAATTTATGTGAATTTTTGCAATGACCCGTGCTTGATTATCAATTCCCACTCGCGCGCACCCGGCTGTTTCCGCCGTTTAGGGCCGGGTGTGACAGATTGGTATCAGAGCACTGGTTATAGCGAACTAGGAAAGAAGTTTTAACCTAGACTATAACCGTAGGGGAATCGCATGAAATATTTTGCAAAGAAAATATTTTCAAAAGAAAAACCACACACACACTTAGGAACACGGGTCACACAATGTCTAGTGAACACTAAGGATAAGAACATTAGGTGCTCAGGGTACATGCGCTAAGTTTGATATATTTTCGTTCTCTTTTAAGAAAAACGAGAATGCCTCCAACCAGAACCAAGGGAATTTCCATGACACCCGAGGAACTCGCAGAAATAATAGCACAGGCGATCGCAACGCATGAGGCCAGCAAGGCCGAATCAAGTCAGGGTCGTCAAGAGACCGAAACCCCAGAACCCGAATCAGGAGCTTTGGACAAGGGATGCTCCTATAAGACATTTATGGCCTGTAAGCCTTGGCCATTTAAGGGCACCAAAGGGGCCATTGGGCTCTACAACTGGATCGACAAAATGGAGACAGTTCTCTCCATTAGCGGGTGTAGTGAAAATCAAAAGGTCCTTTACGCGACCTGCATGTTTCAAGAAGCGGCCTCGCCTTGGTGGAAGCTTCAAGTGAAAACATTGGGACGAGAAGTTGCTCTCCACAAGACCTGGGAGGAGCTGAAGGAAATGATGATGAAAAAGTTGTTGGAATTACGTATGCCCGAGACACATACTTAAACTAATGTGGCTAACTGTGTTTGATCCAAGTCGGGTCATACCCAATAACAAGCTAGACAACACCAAATGTATTCTTTTAACGATTTGATCATTTAAATGAATACCGAACACTACGTGTTTAGAAAATTGGTTTTCTAAACAAACACACTTGAGGATTCAAATAAATTATTTGGATAATTTGTTTATATAAACTAATTATTTAATTGGTTAAATAATTAAATAGATGTATGCACATTTTATGAAAATGAGTTTTATAAAATGAATGGAGAAGTTTTAAATGTTAAAACACAAAACAAAAAAAAAAAAAAAAAAAAAAAAAAAAACAAACAAAACCGGCCACCCATGTGGGGGTGGTGGTTTTACCCAATCAATAACAAGATGCTCTATGTAACTTGTCTTGGGTTCCTTTTAATCCTCCATTCCCCATACATGCAAATTGTCTTGTTCTTTGATATTTTTCAAGTGTTGTAACAAGCAAACAAACTCTCTCTCTTTCTCTCCAAAACCCACGGCTCACTTGGGCATCATTTGGGAGTTTTGTGAGCTAGTTCAAGTGTTCAAAATCCTAGCAACTAGTTGGTGTTGTTGCTCAAAGCTTGGGGTATACAAAGCTTGAGGGTTTCTCTTTGCAACCTTGCCATTTGAAGACATCATCTTCTTCATCCATCTACATCTTCTTATAAGGTATAAGAAGGTACCATTTACATTTTTATAAGCATATTGTTCTTGTAATATTGATCCTTGTTCTTTGGGTTTTAGTTTTAACATAATGGTATGTTCATAACAAGTTTTAAAATCTAAGCTTCCGTTGCGTTTTCTAGTTAAATATGGTTAACTTGAACTTTGATAATCTTGTATAAAACCCAACAATGGCATCAAGAGCCGGTTACAAGGACTTATGCTTCTTACATGTTCATAGATTTCGGGTTTTTCATGGGTGAAAAAGGGGTCCGAAATTTGGGTGGATTTTACCCCTCATGGATTTGTAAGATCTTGACATGCATGAAAGATCTTAGGAAACCATTAATAACATTTGGATGTTGAAAATAAAAAAATAATAATAATAATTTGGGCCGTAGCCTCTTGGGGGGGGGGGCCGATTTTATTTGGTGATTTTGGGCATTGGTTGCTTAGGTTGCATGCTTAGAACATTTGGTATGTTTGGATGTGTCATAACCGAAACCTAGACCTTGGATGTGTTGATTGTTGTTTGTGTATGTTGATTATGTTTATTATTCAATATGGTTGTAATAATTCATAATCTTAGGCTTGTGTATTTTATTTATTCATAAGTTGGTTTGTAATAAATAGATTAGTTGCATTTTCTTTTTTTTTAGAAAAATATGTATTAGGATACATTTTGTAAAAATTGAAGATGCAAGAATTGGTGGATTTGGGCCTTGGACCGAAATTTTGGGCTTGTTGGGCCTCACCGGCCCATCATGGGATTCAAGCCCATTAGGCCCATAAATTTCACTCTTGGGCCCAAGAAGACTTTTGGAAGTTTGGAGCCCACAACAAGCCCAACAAGAACACAACAACTTGGAAAGGATACTTGAAGCATTTGGATGCAAGGTCAAGTGGGAGTCAACATTCCATCCTTGTGTCATGTTTTGTCCCTTAGGTGTGACTTATGACCTATACTTGTTTCGGCTAACAAGTATGGTCAAACTTAGCGGTTCTCGGTTATGACTATATTTTGCATGTGTTTGCTTGGTTGTTTGTTTTACTTATTGTAATGTGTGGTTGATAGATATTAGGATATCCAAACCGTCACATAGGAACGACAACAAGCATAAAACGGGTTCTAATATATATTTGGTAATATCGCGTCAATTAGTTTAATTAAATGGGTTTATTAAAACTAAGCGATTACTCACATATAATAAAATTGGTTTTATTATAACTTGAACCTTGAAAATTGGTTTTCAAAATCGCCATATTACTAAATGCATGTTAGGATATGGCATAATGTTTTTCAAACTAGAATATTGGAAAACTTAAAATCCCTTTTTCATAATTACCAAGGAAACAAGTCTTACACCATCCTTTTGTATGACACTTAACGTATTAGGGAACTTTAATGGGATAAAGGTCACCTAACCATTTTGAGCAAACTAATATACTTAGGGTAATATTAACATATTTGTGGGATAAAGGTCACCTAACCACTTGTATGTTAATCTTACATGTTTATACAAGTAGGACGACTTGAATTGGAAACCATGTGATAAAGGTCACCTAAGCATGGGGATCTAATGGTGTTGATGGGATAAACATGCCAACACGAAATAAGGATTTCGAATGGTCCCATACCTCTAGAAGTTGCAAAAGGTTGCAATTGTCAAGATTGACTACCTTGTTAAATCAAATAACGGGATAAAGGTCACCTAACCGAAATTTGATTTATCGTTGGATTCTAGAATTTAATTATTATTTTAAAATTTGGAATAAAAGGGTATTAATAATTAAATTGTTTATAATACTAAAATAAAACTTTGTTAAATTTTGTAGATGGCCGCTAACAATGCAAACACCTCTACCCATAACACCCGTAACCTATCCTTAAGAACCATCCTTGAAAAGGATCGTCTAAACCATAATAACTTTATGGATTGGTATCGCAACTTGAGAATAGTTCTCAAACAAGAAGAGATATCATATGTCTTAGACGATCCCATTCCCGATGAGCCTAACGTGGAAGATGAGGAGGCGTATAACGATTGGGTCAAGTACACCAAAGATTCGGTGCAAGCCTCTTGCCTCATGTTGGGGACTATGATTCCCGAAATCCAAAAGGATTTCGAGCATCATGGGGCATACGACATGATAACTCAATTGAAGGAAATGTTCCTTCAACAAGCTAGAGCGGAACGTTTCGAAACGGTTCGAGCGTTTCATGCATGTCGTATGGAGGAAACCCAAAGCGTCTCATCTTATGTCCTAAAAATGAAAAGCTACATTGAAAAGCTTCGTAGGTTGAATTGTCCCGTATCTAATGAGTTGGCTACGGATTTGATCCTCAACTCTTTGACCAAAAGGTTTGAAACCTTTGTCATGAATTATAACATGAATGGATGGGACAAAAGCATTGGTGAGCTTCACGCAATGCTAAGAACGGCCGAAGCGGGAATGGGTAAAAGGGTTTTACCCGTTCTAACAATCAATGAAGGAAAAAGGGGACATAACTCCAACCCCAAAGCAAGTGTTGCTAAGGGCAAGGGCCACGTCCAAGGAAAGGGAAAGAGGAAAGCCATCACGCCCACCAAACCGAAGGAAAAGAAGCAAAAGGTTGCGGCGCAAGATCCATGCTTTGAGTGTGGAGAGATAGGTCATTGGAAAAGGAATTGTCCGACCTATCTCAATGCGTTAAAAGATAAGAGGGATGCGGGGCATACCTCAGGTATTATCTTTACTATACATATTGAACTAAATGTTATTTCTTCAAATACATGGGTACTTGATACCGGATGTGGAACTCACATTTGCAATTTGTTGCAGGGGTTCAAAAGAAGTAAACAACTCAACAAAGGGGACATTAGTCTCTTTATGGGCAATGGAGCAAGAGTTGAAGTCCAAGCCCAAGGAGACTACTTGTTAAAGCTTCCAAGTGGTTTGGAAGTAATTTTGAAGAATGTTTTGTATGCTCCTAAGTTAAGGAGAAACATTATTTCCGTGTCCCTTTTAAAACAATGTGGCTTTGATCTTAAATTTATAAATTGTGATATTCATGTTTTGATGAATGGCATGTTTTATTTTAAAGCTATACCCATGAATGGTATATATGAAATAGATCAAAGTGGTATGTCACATAGTAGTTCAATGTACAATGTCAACACCAAGAAACTCAAGAAGGACTTGGGTGATTCCTATCTTTGGCATTGTCGCCTTGGACATATAAGTAAGAATCGCATGCAAACTCTTCGCAAGAGTGGTATTCTAGAAACAAATGAGTATGATTCATTTGATGTATGTGAATCTTGTTTACAAGGCAAAATGACAAAGCAACCCTTTAATAAAACTTTTGAAAGGTCAAAAGAATTATTGGGTATCATACATTCGGATGTATGTGGTCCTTTTAGACCAATGACTAGGAATGGTGAAAGATACTTCATTACCTTTATTGACGATTATAGTCGATATGGTTATGTGTACTTAATGAAACACAAAGATGAAGCTTTTGAAATGTTCAAAGACTTCAAAACTGAAGTAGAAAGACAACTCAAGACCACAATCAAAGTACTTCGTAGTGATAGAGGAGGTGAATACCTAAGTGGTGTTTTTCAAGATCATCTTAAGAGTTGTGGAATTATTTCACAACTTACTCCACCTGGAACACCACAACATAATGGTGTGTCTGAAAGGAGAAATCGTACCCTATTAGATATGGTTCGATCGATGATGGCTAGAAGCACTTTACCTCTATCATTTTGGGGCTATGCTTTACTTTCCGCTGTTCGCATATTGAATATGGCTCCAACCAAGAAAGTGGAGAAGACACCTTTTGAAGTATGGCATGGAAAGGCTCCATCGCTATCATTCTTAAGAGTTTGGGGTTGTGAAGCTTATGTAAAGCAATACACCCCAAACAAATTAGAAGTCCGATCCACTAAGTGTATCTTTATAGGTTATCCTAAAGATGATTTAGGATATTACTTTTACGATCCTAGTGAGCAAAATGTTATTATTGCTCGAAAGGGTAAGTTCTTGGAAACTAAGTTCCTTGAGGAAGGAACTAATAGTAGAACAGTGAAATTTGATGAGGATCAAGAATCACAAAATGATACACAATTGGTTGATACTAGCACTCAACAAGAGGTTGTTGAAAGTGATCAAGTGGTTGATCAAAACACACAAAACGTTCGCAGATCTGGTAGAATTAGCAATCCACCTGAAAAATATGGATTTTTTGTAGAAGGTTGCTACGTGGTAGATTCGGATGAACCGACCACATACCGTGATGCAATGTCCAAGAATGATTGTGACAAATTGCTTGAAGCCATGAACGTTGAGATGCAATCCATGTATGACAACCAAGTTTGGGAATTGGTTGAACCACCACTCAACTCCAAAGCTGTTGGAAGCAAGTGGGTTTTCAAAAGGAAAACTGATATGCATGGAAACTTGGATACTTATAAAGCAAGACTTGTAGCTAAGGGTTTCACTCAAACTCAAGGGGTTGATTATGATGAAACTTTTTCGCCTGTGGCAATGCTTAAGTCTATTAGGATATTATTTGCCATAGCTGCACATTATGATTATGAAATTTGGCAAATGGATGTCAAGACCGCTTTCCTAAATGGATATCTTGAGGAAGATGTCTATATGGTTCAGCCTGAAGGTTTTGTCGATCCAAAACATCCTAATAAAGTATGCAAGTTAAAGAAATCAATCTATGGATTGAAACAAGCATCTAGAACTTGGAATCATCGTTTTGATGAAGAAATCAAAAGTTTTGGATTCATCAAGAACGCTGATGAGGCTTGTGTGTATAAGAAAGCTAGTGGGAGTATAATTACCTTCTTAGTATTGTATGTCGATGACATTCTACTATTTGGAAATGACATTCCAACCATGGAAAGCGTTAAGGCTTGGCTTGGAAGTAGATTTTCCATCAAGGATCTTGGTGAAGCTGCCTATATTTTGGGAATAAAGATCTATAGGGATAGGTCAAGGCGCTTGATAGGTTTGAACCAAAGTACATACATTGATAAGATCTTGAAAAGGTTCAAGATGGAAAACTCCAAGAAAGGTTTTGTACCTATTCAAAGAGGGACCATATTGAGTTCAGCTCAATGTCCAAGCTCAAAGGGTGAGCAAGAGACGATGAAACAAATCCCATATGCTTCTGCTATAGGATCCATCATGTATGCGATGATATGTACTAGACCGGATGTGTCATGCGCTTTGAGCATGACAAGCAGATACCAACAGAATCCAGGAAACAGTCATTGGATGGCTGTTAAGAGCATATTGAAATACCTTAGGAGAACTAAGGATATGTTTCTGATATATGGATCTGGTGAGGAGGAACTCGCTATAAAAGGTTACACGGATGCGAGCTTCCAAACTGATCGAGATGATTCTCGATCACAGTCTGGGTATGTGTTCACACTTAATGGAGGAGCTGTCTCTTGGAAGAGCTCAAAACAGGAAGTGGTAGCATTGTCCACTACAGAATCAGAATACATCGCCGCTTCATTGGCAGCTCAGGAAGCTGCATGGTTGAAGAAATTCATTACTGATCTAGGGGTGGTCTCTTCCATTCAAGACCCTCTAGAAATCTTTTGTGACAACGAGGGTGCGATTGCACAAATCAAGGAACCTCGTTCGCACCAAAAGACTAGACACATAGAGCGGAGATTCAACTACATAAGGGATGAAGTTGAAAAGGGAAAGATATGTATTCGCAAAGTTGGAACTGATCAAAATCTTGCGGATCCATTCACGAAGCTCCTAGAAAGACCGAAACATGAGCGTCATGCGAGTGGCTTAGGACTTCGATATTCTAGTAATTGGATTTGATCTATTTTGTATTTACGTTTAAAAGACTTTTGTAATTTAACTCTTTTATATGATTATGGAATCTTGAGTTAAATTCTAATTTTGCATGTTTAATCCATGAATAAGTTATCTTATTCTAAAAGTCCGTAGTCGATCACATTTGTGGGAACAAATATGAAGCAAGACTATTATGAACTAGGATTGGTGGATATTCATAAGGAATGAATATGGAGCATAGGTTTGCTGCCAAAGTTCATAGATATTTGTGGGATACAAATATTGGACTGACCCGCTCTCAATATTACTACATGGAGTCGATTGACCTGATCATTAGTAATTTTGAGTAAAGGAGAATTTCATATTATCCTTAGACCTGAGATGTATACTGGGTCTTGATTTTCACCGAGTATTACACTTTGACTCTCCCCTTCGCTATTCGTAAAAGATGGTACATAAGGATGAGCTCAGGTGGAGTATGAAAGTGATAGTGAGAGGCGTATACAGTCAAGATGGAATTTGTTCCTCTTATGTGTTGAGAGTTTAGATGTCTAAGGCCTGATAAAGTTGAATTGTAAAGAGAATGATCGCCTATGTCTCTTAGATCCAACATGACATCTAGTAACAAAGGGATATAATGATAAATTCACCTAAATCATATCAAGTAAGGGACTTGAAGGGATGATGTTATTGAATGGCACTTCGTCAAACACATTAGGGGTGGTGAACTGTTGTTAGGCGGTATTCACCACTTGCATTAATTTTCTATGTATCTCGTGCAAGTGGGAGATTGTTGGAATTACGTAAGCCCGAGACACATACTTAAACTAATGTGGCTAACTGTGTTTGATCCAAGTCGGGTCATACCCAATAACAAGCTAGACAACACCAAATGTATTCTTTTAACGATTTGATCATTTAAATGAATACCGAACACTACGTGTTTAGAAAATTGGTTTTCTAAACAAACACACTTGAGGATTCAAATAAATTATTTGGATAATTTGTTTATATAAACTAATTATTTAATTGGTTAAATAATTAAATAGATGTATGCACATTTTATGAAAATGAGTTTTATAAAATGAATGGAGAAGTTTTAAATGTTAAAACACAAAACAAAAAAAAAAAAAAAAAAAAAAAAAACAAACAAAACCGGCCACCCATGTGGGGGTGGTGGTTTTACCCAATCAATAACAAGATGCTCTATGTAACTTGTCTTGGGTTCCTTTTAATCCTCCATTCCCCATACATGCAAATTGTCTTGTTCTTTGATATTTTTCAAGTGTTGTAACAAGCAAACAAACTCTCTCTCTTTCTCTCCAAAACCCACGGCTCACTTGGGCATCATTTGGGAGTTTTGTGAGCTAGTTCAAGTGTTCAAAATCCTAGCAACTAGTTGGTGTTGTTGCTCAAAGCTTGGGGTATACAAAGCTTGAGGGTTTCTCTTTGCAACCTTGCCATTTGAAGACATCATCTTCTTCATCCATCTACATCTTCTTATAAGGTATAAGAAGGTACCATTTACATTTTTATAAGCATATTGTTCTTGTAATATTGATCCTTGTTCTTTGGGTTTTAGTTTTAACATAATGGTATGTTCATAACAAGTTTTAAAATCTAAGCTTCCGTTGCGTTTTCTAGTTAAATATGGTTAACTTGAACTTTGATAATCTTGTATAAAACCCAACAAAAGTTCTGCTCTCGCGCCGAAATTCAGAGTCTACAGCAGGAATTTTGGAACCACACCATGATAGGAACTGATATCGACGCCTACAACAACCGATTCAACGAACTTTGCCAGATGGTGCCGGATATGGCGAACACGGAGGAGAAAATGATCGAGAGGTATATCTTTGGGTTACCCCATGTTATCAGAGTTCCGCTCAATGCCGCAGCGCCTCCAACCTTTGATGAGGCAGTGGCGCGGGCCATCACTCTTACAAGAGATACGGTCCGTGCGGGCATGTTGACCTCGCGCGGGAACGAGCAGCGAACCTCTGACCCCAAGAGAAAATGGAACTCTCGCCACCGAGGGTCCGACTCCAAGCAACCACCATTCAAAAAACAGGAGAGCGTAAAGGCTTACGCGATACAAGCCCTGGAGCCATCACGAAAAGGGTACAATGGGCCTCGCCCATGGTGCAGCAGATGCAAGTATCACCACGAGGGTGAATGCGCAAGCATCGTATGCGCCAAATGTAGCAGACCAGGGCACAAGGCGATAAACTGCCATAAGGAAGCTGGAGCAAACGACAACTGCTACGCATGCGGGAAGCCAGGACATTTCAGTCGGGATTGCCCTCAAAAGAGAAACCAAGCTCGCGGGAGAGCCTTTGTGATCGGCGCGGGCGAAGCAAAAGAAGAACCGAATGTGGTAACCGGTACGTTTCTACTCAACGACCATTTTGCATCTGTCTTATTTGATACTGGCGCTGACCTAAGTTTCATATCCACTGAGTTTAAAAACTCCCTAGGCCTAGCAACCAGTAGGCTAGACACGCCTTATACTATAGAACTAGCCAATGGTAGGCAGATACGCGCGAACGAGAGGACTGAGCAATGTGTATTGGTCATGGGAGGTCACGGATTCAATATTAACTTATTGCCAATAGACTTGGGAAGCTTTGACATTGTGGTAGGCATGGATTGGTTAGTCGAGAACCACGCGGAAGTTATTTGCCATGAGAAGCAGGTTCGGATCCCACTGTTGAGCGGAGAAGCCATGGTAATTCAAGGGGAAAGAAGTGGAGTTGCGACAAAACTCATTTCGTGTCTAAAGGCGCGCAAGTGCCTGAGGAAGGGATGCTACGCCTTCCTGGCGCACGTAGTAGAGAAGAAAGGAGATGAACAAAAGATTGAAGACTTACCAGTGGTGCGCGAATTCCCGGAAGTTTTCCCTGAAGATCTGCCCGGATTACCGCCACCGCGACAAGTCGAGTTTCGAATCGACTTGGTTCCAGGAGCTGCACCAGTAGCTCGAGCACCCTATTGACTAGCTCCATCCGAGATGCAAGAGATATCCAATCAGTTGCAGGAACTATTGGATAAGGGTTTCATACGCCCAAGCTTTTCACCCTGGGGAGCTCCAGTACTTTTCGTAAAGAAGAAGGATGGTTCATTTAGAATGTGTATTGACTACAGGGAACTGAACAAGCTGACAATCAAGAATCGGTACCCCTTACCGAGGATTGACGACTTATTTGATCAGTTGCAGGGATCCAGTTATTACTCGAAGATAGATCTACGGTCAGGTTACCACCAACTTAGGGTCCATGAGGAAGACGTGCCGAAGACAGCCTTCCGAACTAGATACGGCCATTATGAGTTCTTAGTGATGCCTTTCGGGCTAACTAATGCGCCGGCTGTATTCATGGATCTGATGAACCGTGTGTGCAAACCATACTTGGATAAGTTTGTGATTGTATTTATAGATGATATTCTGGTTTACTCCCGAACCAGAGCTGAGCATGAACAACATCTGAGACTAATTTTGGGGTTGCTGAAGGAAGAAAAGTTGTATGCAAAGTTTTCTAAATGTGAGTTTTGGCTTAGAGAGGTTCACTTTCTCGGTCACGTTGTAAACGAGAAAGGAATACACGTCGATCCTTCCAAGGTCAAAGCCATCGAGAATTGGGAAGCGCCAAAAACACCAACTGAGGTGAGGCAATTCCTAGGACTAGCTGGCTACTATCGACGTTTCATTGAGAACTTCTCCAAGATAGCTTTACCTCTGACTGCGCTAACTCAGAAAGATAAGAAGTTTGATTGGGGCGAAAACCAGGAAGCAGCGTTTCAAATGTTAAAGCAAAAGCTATGTAGTGCGCCAATTTTGTCGCTACCCGAGGGGACGGACGACATCGTCGTCTACTGCGACGCTTCACATCAATGACTCGGATGTGTCCTTATGCAGAGAAACAAAGTCATAGCGTATGCCTCTCGTCAACTCAAGGTCAATGAAAGGAACTATACAACGCATGATCTGGAACTTGGAGCAGTTGTTTTCGCGCTAAAGATTTGGCGCCATTATCTTTATGGCACAAAGTGTTTGATTTTTACGGATCACAAGAGCCTTCAACATATATTTGATCAAAAGTATTTAAACATGAGGCAACGAAGATGGGTTGAATTATTGAATGATTATGATTGTGAAATTAAGTATCATCCTGGAAAGGCGAATGTGGTAGCAGACGCTTTAAGTAGGAAAGAGCGAGCAAAGACGCTACGAGTTAAGGCTCTAAGATTGACCATTCGCGCAGACCTCACTACCCGCATCCGAGAAGCTCAACAAGAAGCCTTGAAATCAGAGTTTGTCAAGAACGAATCCCTTGGGGGTATGATTAAGAATTTGGAGCTCAAAGAGAACGACACTCGATATTTTGCTAACCGCATATGGGTCCCTCTCAAAGGAGAATTGCGCGAACAAGTGTTAAACGAAGCTCACAAAACGCGGTATTCCGTACATCCTAGCGCAGACAAGATGTACCAAGATGTTAAAGCGCTGTATTGGTGGCCCAATCTTAAGGGCGACATCGCGATGTATGTCAGTAAGTGCCTGACGTGTTCGAAGGTGAAGGCTGAATACCAGAAACCGTCGGGGTTGCTTCAACAGCCAGAAATTCCCATGTGGAAGTGGGAACAAATCTCCATGGACTTCATTACCAAACTGCCAAGGACACCTGGGGGTTACAACACGATTTGGGTTATTGTTGACCGGCTAACTAAGTCAGCACACTTCCTGCCAATCAAGGAAACCGATAAGATGGAAAAGTTAGCCCGATTGTATATTCGAGAAGTAGTTTCAAAACACGGAGTTCCGGTATCCATCATTTCTGATAGAGATTGTCGTTTCACCTCAAGATTTTGGAGATCGTTACAAGGGGCTTTAGGTACTCGTCTTGACATGAGTACGGCTTATCATCCCCAAACGGATGGACAAAGCGAGCGAACCATTCAAACATTAGAAGATATGTTGCGCGCATGCGCAATCGATTTCGGGGGTAGCTGGGATACTCATCTCCCATTGGTTGAATTTTCATACAATAACAGTTACCACACAAGCCTCAAGGCTGCGCCATTTGAAGCCTTGTATGGGCGCAAGTGTAGGTCCCCACTGTGTTGGACTGAAGTGGGTGACAAGCAAATGACTGGTCCAGAATTGATCCAAGAAACGACGGACAAAATTTTCCAGATACGGGATCGCCTTAAGGCAGCGCGCAACAGACAGAAAAGCTATGCAGATGTGAGAAGAAAACCGTTGGAATTTCAAGTAGGGGATAAAGTACTTTTGAAAGTCTCTCCATGGAAAAGAGTCCCCCGTTTCGGCAAGCGAGGAAAGTTAAATCCACGATACATCGGACCATTTGAAATCCTGGAAAGGATCGGTCCAGTTGCTTATAAACTCCATTTACCCGCCGAATTCACGACACGTTTCATGTATCCAACCTCAAGAAGTGCTTATCTGATGAAACGTTAATTTTACCATTGGACGAGGTTCATATCGACAAACAGCTATACTTCGTGGAAGAGCCTATAGCAGTAACCGATTGGAAAGAACAAAAGTTGCGAAAAAGCCGAATCAAGTTAGTAAAGGTTCAATGGAACTCAAAGCGTGGACCTGAATTCACTTGGGAAAGAGAAGACCAAATGCGCAAAAAGTACCCATACCTCTTCCAAAGAATAGCTCCTACCAGCGACACCTCCTAAATTTCGGGAAGAAATTCTCCTAACAGGGGGAGAATGTGACACCCGGTAATTTCCCAACCCCATAAACCGAGTAACCAACCTAATTATTAGGAGATTGTGAATGTTATGTGCGCCATTATCAGCACGGGCATATGTTATATGCGCCATGCGCGGATGCGATGCGCGCCATGTTAGGATCAGCGCGGGCATATGTTATATGCGCCACGCGCACAGGTTTTGTGTTTTCATAACTTAATTTTATGTCGTTTCTGTCTAATGGGTTGCATACCTCTTCAATGATCAATAAGTAAAACTATGTTCCTAATTAAGACCCAAATCATTTATGCGCGCGCGGAAAAAGGGAACTAACCTCCCCGCATGGCGGGAACATTGAGAGCTAGTTTGTTTGAAGCTCCAAGATGGAATTGACTTCAACATAACTGATCACTATGTTGAAATACCAAGACCTCATGGAGAATCTACAAATGAAACTCAACGTCCCTGACTACGAGAAGGTTACGCATCTACCCGCATCAAATAAAAAGGAGTTATGTGCGACACCTGCGGGAAGAATCCCCGCGGGACACTTTAAAACTAAAACCCTTTACGCATGAACGTCTGCACAGAAACCAACCACCTTTTCGCTTAAATCCAAAAGTTCACCCTGTTAATAAACTCTGAGAATGCTGGTTCCAGCAGAGCCAGATGGACCCGCAGGATTCCTTATAAGGACGCCTGCGTAGTGATACGCACAGGATTCGTTACAAGGACGCTTGCGCGAAGACCAACTGGAGCCGCCGCACCCACAACGTCCAAAGAAATGGCCTTCACGCAGAAGGCTATACGCGCAAGGCTACACGCACAAAACACTTAGTCTCTTCTTCAGATGTAAGGGGATTACCCCCGCCAGGAAAGAACCAGTTGCGTGTTTCAGAGATTTTTACCTTTTGACTGCACACTGACAACAGTACCAGGAAAAGTATACTGTAACACGAAATGTCAGCTGTCAGCCGCACCTACTCTCACCAACCACAGTCCTGCATGTACTGTCAAATCCATCAGAATCTTTATAACCACTCCCTAGGACCATCACCCCCATCCCTAAAATAAATAATAATAAACCCCATACCTTGTCATCATTACACCCAATATAAATAAGATTTCAATCCCCTAAATCAAGGGATTGTGTTCCCTTGAATTTGCCTATAAAGAAGTATCAATTCTTGAATAAAAATATCACACAAACACACTTCAAACTTTTCTCTTAAACCTGTAATTCTGCACTAACCATCTCCCGAGCATCAGTTTCCAGTTCCGTTTCCATCACTAGGTAAGCCGAAACTTTAGTCTTAAGATTTACTTTTCTGACCGGCCCTTATATTCTTCGATTACTTGGTCTTAATACTCATATTTCTTGTTATTTAAACATATTCTAGACTTCCAATTTCGAGGCTAACATCAGGAAACCCGAATCTCGTTTAATCTATCTCTAAACCATCACTTAACAAGAATCACAGGTGAGTCTCACAGCCCCTATTTTCACTGTTTTTAAACTGTTTTCGGGGCGAGGGACACGTGTTTAAATTATGTTTTATCATGGTATATTTACAAGCAATGCAAACGATTATCTGTTCATGGTGTTTTTCTTGGTTTTCAATGTGAGTGCGCAAGATTTAGAAAGTGATCACTTCGTCAATGGAACTCTAAGGGTAGGGACTACTGTGTTTGATCAACCCGCTCGTAGGGGTCGCACCTCTTTGCATAGACGAGTGCCTAGTATGGTCATGGGGTAGTACTACTGGCTGCAAAGCCCGCTCGTAGGGGTCGCACCTCTTTGCATGGACGAGCGCCTAGTTTTCCGAGCACAACGTCCGCGCGTAACCCGCGGGACGGTACTGTTTTAGCTCGTAGTGGCAGCGCCACTTTGCATGGACGAGCACGGTTTTCAGAAATGTCCGCGTGTAACCCGCGGGACGGCTTTATCAAGCATATGTTTTAATGATGTTATCAGAAATATGTTTCAATATGGTTTTATCAAGGATATGACGCAATACGATTTATCAAGTCACCAAAACTTGTGAACTCACTCAGTTTATACTGATTCAAATGTTTTTACGTGTCTTTCAGGTGATAATTAGTAGCGCAAGAAGTCACACATAGAGCACTTCACGCAGAACATCTATAAAAATGGTTTTTGGAAGATTTTAGTTCTATCCCTTCCACACGCGTGGTTGTTCCCGCCGTGTAAGGGGATATGGCGCGGAAATCTTCAACGTTTTTCATATGTGGATGTTTTTATATGTAATTCTAAACAATGTAATGTATTTTGTACTAGACATTTCATGCGCAATGGAAAAATTTATTTGAATGTTTGCAATGACCCGTGCTTGATTATCAATTCCCACTCGCGCGCACCCGGCTGTATCCGCCGTTTAGGGCCGGGTGTGACAGGATCAGATGGTTCAACAACCTCTCCTTCTTCATCAACTTCTTCTGGATACTATGGTATTGGAATATTCAGTAGAAGATCGTCTAGAATCAGTTGCACAAAGAAAGGATACATCATCCTTGGCTTTTTAGCAAGCACAATGAACTACATGTGCTAGAAGAAAAGCCTTGCGAAGTTATACTTTGTCTGATGATTTAGGCAAAACATAACTCCAACCCACTCAATGCTCAGCTTGTAAAAACCCCCTTTATGTGAAAACAAACAGTGGATAACTACATGAAATAAGAGCTTCCAATAGGATGGCAGGTGCCTCTTCTTACATGTACTCCATTCGATGTCATACCCAATCTCCTTAAGATATGTTGTAATATCTTCTTTTGAAAATTTATCAGATCAGCACCATCTTTAATCTGCAATGCCCTTCTAGTAACATCCTAGTAATGGTTATCTAATTGTCTGCCACCTTTGTAGTAATATAGGTCCCCTTCTTTTGAGTCTTAGCAGTTGCCCAAAATTATTGTACCCAAGAATCATGAATGTCTGGGTTGGCAAATATGGCATACATTAACGGGCTAGTTTGCAATCCCTTGATCACAAAGGTAAACACCTTCTATTTGCTCTTATTTTGAAGTTCTAGGGGACAAAACATTTTGTGTTGCTACAACAAGATACAAAAGAAACATAAGTTTTGATTATTGAGTTTCAAAATTCTATGATTATATCATTTACAAAAAAGCAAAATAAAATAAATAAGAACTAAAAATAAAGGATTTAAAACTTTACAAAATTATTTGTTCAAAGTTATTTTAAGACGGTAAAGCAAACTACCAAGTCCAAGGCATTTTAATCAAATGGCATCAAAGTCCATTTTAGTTGAAATTTTATGTTTGAGAGAGTCCGAAGTCCCAACTACTCTAATCGAGTATGAATTAGAATAGAATATTTTATTTCTTTTAAGTCCAAAAACTTCTAAGTGTCAACTATTCTAATCGAGTCTGAAAGTAATCTAATCTAATTTTAAACTAATATAACCAAATGACCATTCAATTAGAATGATTTAGAAGTATATTCGATTAGAATCAGAATCATTAGAATTTCTTTTAAATGTTAACCAAACTAATCTGATTTGAAACTAATCTAATCGAATATTTAATCAATCTACTCAAATGGCAATTCGATTAGAATGGTTTGAAGTTGATTCCATTAGAAACAAATACATCGAAGCTTTTAATCTTAATGTTTCAACCATTCTAATTGAATGGCAATTCGATTTATGAAACAAATCTAATTGAATTAGAAACAATCTAATCGAATGGCAATTCGATTAGAACAGATTCTGAATTCGATTAGAATATAATCAAAATTTGAATAGAATTTATTTTAAACATGAGTTTGATTATATTATCTTGTCCTTTGTGAGAAACTGTGAGTGTCCATTCTATTCTAATCGAATCCTTATTTGATTAGAATGGTTTATATCATTCGATTAGAATGGTTTAAACCATTCTTTTCTAATAGACTAAGAATTCGAATAGAATCCTTTAACTTGTCCAAATACACGATTCATCAACTTTTCTGGGTTCATGTGGTTCCGTCTTGAGTTTCTAGGTAACTTATACCCATCTTCAAATATCTTTCCTAGGTAAGCTAAGACCCTGAAGCTCCGTAAAATCCTAAAATAAGGAAAACTGTACAAAATATAACCAAAACTCAATTAAATCAAACCATAAGTTTGTTATGTTGGTTATAACCAGATTATAACATCACTATTGTCACACCCCGACCAAAGGCGGCGGAACATGCCGAGGTGTAATGATTGCCCATAAGCACATGACACTATTAAAACGACAATATTTAATAAACTCAATTCATTTCACAACATCGAAAATATCACATAACAATATTCATAACAAGTCTCAACAAAATATAACAAATTGTAGAAATTCAAATATTGTCCATTTTTGCTAATATCCTAATGGTATTCGGGACGTTTTCTTTAGGCATCCAAAATCAACCAAGTTGTAAACCTGTAACATTTCATAAAATAAAGTTTGTTAACACAAAGGTTGGTGAGAAATTCATAAGTTTGAAACAATAGATATATAGTAATAAGAAGCCACAAAACTTGTATACGAAACGATAAATAAAAGTAACAACTTGGATAAATTGACAATCGCTAATAGAATTATGTTAGCGCCACCTAGATACAAGGGGTTGCCAAGTAGTCTAGGATTTAATAGATTATCGTTAATTGCATTACATTAACGACACCTTGCTACAAGGGGATGCCATGTAGTCTAGGATTTATAGATTCAACCAACCGAAAGCGATAAACACATAGGCATATAAGCATAGAACACCAAATCGAGCAAGTATTTAAGTAAAGTATACAACAACGTTTGTGGTTTAAGACCCAAGTATAAAACTTTTAGTTTATATAAGATGAAATGTCACCCCTAAAACAAAAGATAGAAAACGGGGTATGAAGAGTTACTCACGTTCAAGTAATAAACTTGAAAGATTGATTATTTGGAGATTTGCCGGAACGACGAGTTTAACGTATGAAGCTTAAATAAAAGAAAGTCTTTGATTTAGAAAGGTTGTCTTGAAGATCTTTAAATAAAATAATTGTTGCAAAATGTAAACAATTAAATTCAAGGTTTAAAATGTAACTATTTAAGAATTTATAATAATAACCCTTTTAAAAATGTAAGTTTGCTTGAAACCAGGTTAAAGTATCTAACCTTAATATTCACTTAACCAATATTAAGTAATAAGGTGAGGGAAATGCTAAAATGCAAGTTCCATTGGGCTAAAGATACTAAAACGGGTTTTTAACGAGTGTTCGGGTTGTTGGTTCGGGTCTTGACGAATGGTCAAACCCAAAGTCAACTTTCCAAAATATTAATTGTTATGAGATAACTCACAAAAACTTTATAAGACTTAACCAAGTATGTAGATCTATTGTTTAGAACTAACAACATACGTTAAGCGAGCGTTCGGTTTTGTGGTACAAACTTAGTTATGAGATCAAGTTGGATCCAACATTTCCAAGTACTTAAGAAAATAATAAAAATCAGTTTGTAAACTATTTTTAAAGAAATATACAAGTCTTGATAACTAAAAACACACTTGTGTGACTTAAGCGAGTAAAAATCGGATCGGTTCGGTTTCCATCTCACAACAAGTTCATAGATGGATTCCACATACCCATATATCATAGATATTGTATAATAATATACAAATGAAAATATTTAAGTTCTACAACTAAAAAGTCAACAACAAGTCTTTCTAACAAAAGTTCGGTTTGGTTCGGTTTCAATCTCACAATGAGTTCATAGATGGTCTCCACATACCCAAGACTTGTAAATGTGACTAACAAACTAAAATGTGCAGAAGTTAGGCATAAATAATATGTATAAATAAGTTATGTGTGTGTGTATATATATATATAAATGTGTATATATATATATTAAGAACTCGAAGTACTCCATGAAGCCTTGCCTTATGACGTTCGAAACTTAACCAACCGAAGTCGGTGAAGTAACTAACAAAGGTAACAAGGAGTGTGTATTATATATTTGTTGTACCACCATATTCAAGAGTTAGTAATGTTAGATGAATAAGTTAGAATTAAAGATAAAACTCAGTTTGACTTTTAGAAGTCAAACCTTTTTAGAACACAATGAAAATAACCTTAAGATCGAGAAATTTGGATTTCCTGATTTTTCAATATTTTCAAAAATGGCAGTTTTGGCCCCCGAAGTTTGTTTTAAGTGATTTTTAAGCGTTTTAATGACAGAATTGAATGTTTTCAAGACCCAACAAGTGTAAAACAATATTGTAACATAAAATCCATCATTTTGATTATATCATCAGCTTCGGTTTACAAAACAGGTCGGTTTACATCAATACAGTTTACAAAAACAAATACGAATCGAGACCCGAAATTGATGAATGTCACAGTATCCCCTACTTTAGGAAATTTCGTCCCAAAATTAAGATGAAGACGAAGATGCAAACAAATGTGGATACTTCTCTTTCATTGCGTCTTCTCGTTCCCATGTAAACTCCGCGCTACACCGTGATTCCCAACGAACTTTTACTAACCGAATTCGACTACGCTTGGTTTTCTTCTCGTTGAGTCGTTCATCCATGATCATCGACTCATCGACATGTACTTCGTCGAGAGGTATATGGAGATTACCCTCGGCTAGACACTTTTTGAGATTTAAAACATGAAATGTCGGATGAACATCGGAAAGTTCTTGTGGTAGTTCAGTCGATACGCTACTTTCCCAACACGCTCAAGAATTTTGAAAGGACCAACGAAACGAGGAGCTAGTTTACCCTTCTTTCCAAAACGGACTACCCCCTTTCAAGGATATACTTTTAGAATGACAAGATCGTCAACATTAAATTCGATAGGTTTTTGCTGTTTGTCGGCGTAACTCTTTTGACGATTTCTAGCGGTTAGGAGATTTTTACGGATTTGATCAATGACATCGGTTGCTTCTTGGACTATTTCGGGTCCCCTGATTTGAGCTTCACTGATTTCGTTCCAACAAATCAGGGAACGACATTTACGAACGTAAAGAGCTTGAATAGGAGCCACATCAATGATAGAGTGCTAGCTATTGTTGTAGGAGAACTCGATGAACGGAAGATGAGAATCCCAATTCCCACCAAAATCAAGAACACATGATCATAGCATATCCTCGAGTGTTTAGATTGTACGTTCATTGACCGTCCGTTTGAGGATGATAAGCGTTGCTAAGATCGAGACGTGTTCCCAAAGATTCTTGAAGAGATCGCCAAAAATGAGAGGTAAAACGGGCATCGCGATCGGAAATGATAGACAATGGAAAACCGTGTCGGCACACGATTTCCCGAACATAGATTTGAGAAAGCTGCTCGATAGAATACTTCACGCGGATCGGAATGAAATGAGCAGAGATTAATGGATGGAAAGGGTTGTGTATATATTGGGTAAGTTGAAATTGTCAAGCATAAAGGGTCTTGCATGAAAATGGGGTGTTTTGGTCACATGTTTACATAAAACAAAGCAAAAACGAGTTGTTGTGCAGGCGTGACTTCGCGCCCCGCGACCAAAATAGGGGTCCCCCGTCGCGCGGCGCGACTGGGTGGATTTCCTGATTTTTCAATATTTTCAAAAATGGCAGTTTTGCCCCGAAGTTCGTTTTAAGTGATTTTTAAGCGTTTTAAAGACTGAATTGAATGTTTTCAAGACCCAACAAGTGTAAAACAATATTGTAACATAAAGGACCTTGTTTTAAACCCATAATCCTTTAATAAAACAAAAGATAAATCTAATCTTTACAATTAAAAGTAAAATAAAATAAAATAAATAAATATAATAATAAAACCCAAAAAAATATAATGAATTAAAACACACTTAATATATTATGTTGAAAACAAAAAAAAAATCAAAAGAATCCAAAATAAAAATGAAGTAAAGATGAAATTAATATTATATTAATAATATTAATTTTAGGTTTCAATAATTTATATATTATGGTGAGAAAGATCACAACATAAAATCACATTATTTGTTAACGTCTTAGATCACACTTCTATTGGATGTTATTATACTAGAACTCAAAGTCAATTGTAGATATAATTTGTTATATTTAAAACTTAACAAGTATTTTGATGTAAACGTGATATGTTAAGGTTTGTATTAAGCACAATACTTATGTGTTCCATATTTAATCCAACATGTTACACACTCCATCATACCTCGAGCTTAGTTTGTGTTCATCGGTATCACCCGAATTGACTCTGACCCCTAATGATTGATCAATACATCTAGAGCTTAATTAAACTTTTTGCAAATTTTTCTTTCAAACAATAAAGGTTGAACCATGGACTTACTAGCCATACGGACTTACAAGCTTTGATATAAAGTGTTTAAGACTTGTTTGCCCCACGTTACGTGGTTCGAATTATATGCCTCTTTTTCTTTGATATTTTATCAACAATTTTTGTATTTGAATTTGAATACTTTAAGTATTTTGTAGATTCTCTGATTTAACATTCAGATTTTCAATATTTGTATTTAATGCAAGAATAATTTTAATGGTGATCAATCACTAACGGGCTCGTGTATGACTGACAAATGACATTTTTGCCTTTATCGGTATGACTTATATGGAGTCGGTACCACTTCAGGAGTGTGTAACCACTAGCATAGGAGAGAATTTAGGTTTATATCACTAACACTTACTCATTTGTCAAGCCTATATAGACATCAAGCAATGATCTTATTGGCTTTTGATCCACTACTTTCATGTGCTAGGATCATTAGGGATAATTTTTATAGTTTTTCATGGGTCGGATCCGACTCCCTCTAAGAAGGAGCTCCTTTTAAATGAGAGAAAAACTTTGAGAATCTTTTTATGATTTTATTATTAAAATATAAAATATTTTTGGTAAGTAAAATGAATCAATTTTGTTTTTATTAAAGTAAAAAATGAAAATCTTTTTGGTGAGATAAACGTAACTCATTTTCTTCCTTCAAAATTGTGACATATTTTAAAAATATTTATAAATTTTATATACAAAAAGATAAATCAATTCTAACCATTCACATCTGTCTATACAACCTGCTGAAGAACATGAACTACCATTAGGACTAACTGATGAAAGAATGGGATCAGCGGTTTGGAGACAGGAGGAAAAGGTATAAGTCCAAATAATACCATAGACCATCTCATCCTCAGGTGGGCTGTTGATATCAAAGTGAGCTAGGCTAGTATAATTTCCATTAAAGGGAGGTGGAACAATTGTATTATCATAGCCTTTACCTGGCTTTTGTTTCACCCTTATCTATGCCCCAATGATTCCATTTAGTTTACCAGAGGCTAAGTCAAATTTTTCTACGGCTATTTTTCTTTGTGCTAAATCTAATTCTAGCTTCTCAATTTTAGCATTTAACTCTACAACACGTCTCTCGTGATGCTCAACTAGTTTATCTGACTAAAAGGTTTTTCATTAAGTTTAGCCATATCATTATTGTTAGTTTTAATCCCAGGGGCAAATATATTTTCAGCTTTCTTGTAATCATTATTCTAACATCTAAGATCAACATTTTCATCTATCAAATCCAGTTATGAGTTCTCTAGTTAAAAACCATGACAAGCTTGAGTGCAAAGTTTGTGTATCTCAACAAT
Organism: Bidens hawaiensis; assembly: GCF_021521415.1. Lineage (NCBI taxonomy): Eukaryota > Viridiplantae > Streptophyta > Magnoliopsida > Asterales > Asteraceae > Bidens > Bidens hawaiensis. Next base: position 57,905 of record NW_027498969.1, read on the forward strand.
AAAATGTGTGAGACTATTTGAGGTGTCTCAACAACAGGGCTTGATGAGCACTGGCTTCATTTGCAAATCCCATCCAAGCAATGTTTAGAGGTTTGATCAGCTCAATGAATTGGTCATCTTCCCAGTCAGGCTTGTTTCCCTTAGCTGACATAGTGATCATGGCCTTCGAGCTAGATCCAGAGTTCCCTTTGAATTTATTTCCTTGGCCTATTCTTGGAACTCTTGGCTTTGATGAGGAGCTATGCTCAGGTCTCTTCCCACTTCTTCTACCCTCATTGTCATACACCTTAGTAACCTTGATGTCCTTTGCTGTTTTTGATAGATTTGTGCACTCCCTTGCAAAGTGCACATATTCATTATAGTTGTAGAATATAAGCTTTTCTTTTTCGAAACCAGTCTCATTCCCGTCAGAGTCTCTAAAACTGTTCTTACCATATTTCTTCTTGAAGTTTGAAGCTTTATGAACAACCATGGCCATCTGATACTTGATGTCCATATTTTTGAGACCTTTCTTGTTGATCTCGAGAATATCGCCTTGTTGAAATGAAGGAGGTAGCAGCTTTCCTTGGAGAAATTCCTCGTGGCTTGCCATGAAGGCATGAAATAGTGCAATATGAGAATCATCAACTTGATGAGATGAGTAGGATGGGATGCATGTAGGCTTCTTGATTCCATGAGCTTTCCAAGATTGCTCAACGGCTTTGTCAACAACATCTTGAAATGAGCTTGAGCTTCATGGTGCTTGTGTACCCCAGTGGTATTGGTATTGAAGGTTGAGTTTTGAGCTTGCTGACTGGAGAACATGTTTACCCCATTAATTGCATGAACTTGTTGGGTTTTAACAAGATTATCAAAGTGATAAAATCCCTATTTTACCAAAAACGCAGCGGATATAAAAGTTTTAAATCTTGTTAATATGATATGTATAAAACCAATTTTAAACATGCAAAACCCAAACCCGAATCCAAATACAAATTACACACTATCAAATACATACATGTCACTATAATTCCATGCATGTTACTACTACCTTTCAATATGACAAAACCGGGTGAAAGAGATGATAATTGAAAGGTAAGAACTTGAATATGGAAGCTCCTCAAGCTAGCATACTCCAAGTTTCAACAACACACCACTTCTAGCTAGGATTTGCACTAGAAATTTTCTTCTTCTTTTCTTATGTTGGATGAAAATACCCAAGAGATGAAGAGAGAAAAGTTTACTTGGAAATTATGTGTGTTATGAAAGAATAAAAGAGAAAGACTTAGTTTTATTCAAAGGCATCTTTCTCTCCACCAATAATAACCATTGCATGTCTCCACTTAAACAAATAATAATATTACATTTGAAAGAGTATTATTCCTTTTCTTTTTTTTTATAAAGTTTTATATATATATATATATATATATATATATATATATATATATTTATAAGTTTATAACTTATAACTTATAAAACTTATTATATGTTAAGATACATGCTTGGTTATTATTATTCACATATTGTTATTCAACCAACTTAAATAACACTATGTAATGTTCTCTCATAAAACATAAATCATCCATATGATTTGTTTATTACACAAGTACATTTTATTTAGAAACCTCTTTCCAAATAACTCAAGTGTTAATATTCATTTGTTATGATCACATCATATGTAAATGAATATTATCGGTGTTTGTCTAGCTTGTTATTGGGTATGACCCGACTTGGATCATAACGTACTAGCCACATCAATTATAATGTCTCTTGGGCAGACCGAGTCCAACAGAACTGTGGTTGTGCTCGGCTAAGAAAAGTCGTGCTGACTCTAGACTAGTTGGTGTTTCACCATGATTAAGAGAACTTATGTGGTTCCCTATTTTGAGTTTGACATCCATCTCAAATGACTTGATGATAGATGTCATATCTGAAAGAGGGGTTAAGGTTCGTTGTTCTCTTCACTTAATAATTTTCTGTTATTATCATCATAGGATATCACATGCTTGGATACTTGGCCATCAATAGTGGTAGTCATGGGAACATGTGGATAGTCTCAATGGTCTAAGAAACCCATAATCGGGGATTCAAATGTAGTTCTTAAAACGCCATTTGAATTCTTCAAAGTCATTGTCCCATTTAAGCAGCTTAGGAGGCTTACTGGTTGTCCCAACCTCATTTTCAAAGACCATATAGTTATTTATTGCTTCGTTTTCAATCTCCATGGCTTAACCAAAATTTTTAACGTACAAACAATCCTAATAGATTCTGTGAAAAGGCATAAGTCCATCGTATTAGAATGGCAATGTAATCGAATGGCCCAACAGATTTTGTGAATAGATACAAGTCTAAAGTAATCGAATGGTAGTTCAATCTAATCGAATGGCAAAAGTAATCGAATGGACAGAGTAATCTAATCAAATAGAAGAGTATTAAATCAAATAGAAGAACTAATCTAATCGAATAGAAATTCACTTCGAATGGTTTGAAAAATTCGATTAGAATACATTTCAGGATTCGATTGGAATACTTTGGAGATTCGATTAGATTTTGGGGATTCAATTAGATTGCTTTTCAGGAAAGTACGCATTGTACTTTCCAAATTTCTTTTCACACCTTTCCTTTTGAGGAAACTCAAATCAATCACTTCTACACTTTTGGATCAAAGAAACATCCATTTTGATGACTTTTCACACTTAGATCTTGTATTTTAACAACTTTCACACCACAGGTAACACCCAAACAAACACTTTTTCATACCCGAAGCTAAGAAAATTTGTACTTTCAAGCATGTAAACACACTATCTTGAGCTTTATGAACACGTAAACCCACTAAACACGTTGTTGCCTACTTAAGGCTGTTTTATTATTGTAGGCCCCAAAACGACCACCAAACGGATTTTGCACTTGATAAACGTGTCGATACGGGTGCGGTAAATCAAAGGATCGAACAAAAATATAAAGATAATAAGTATAGTGAACGACTCCGTAATCGGTAAAAGATTAATAACTTTAAATTAGAACCAACCCACCCAAGTTGAGCTCCCCTTGGGTGGTGATTTACATCTTTCAAACACACACATAAAAGACTACAAGTGATTCTATATATAGCCTAATACATATTCTAGAAGATCTCCTCCCGTTTAAGCTAAACGCGTGTTCCCGAAGCTCTCGTTTCATGTCCGGTTTCCTCGTCGGCTATAATTATTTCCTTGACCATAATATAATTAACAGTTTTCATAATTTGATATCGCAAGCCACACTTTTTGGTCTTACAATCACCCCCTTGGCTTGTGATATCAAAACATCGTCGAACTATGTCTCGCATCTTCAAGAATCAACCCGATAAAGCCGAAGCCTCTTCAATCACCCCCTAAAGGTATGATCCACCTAATACATTCATGAAGGAGTTATCGCTTCTTTATCCATCTCGGATCTTCAAGCAGTATAGGTTAGAAGAACTATCGGGGATAACTATCAAATGAACAAAGCTTGTTATTTCTTCTTTAATTCCAAATTCGAATCCAATTTGTTCAAAGTTCTTCAACTTCTCGAACGCCTCGAAAAATAACATAGAAATAACATGCTTTGAACACGGTCCTACAACGAAGAAAACCGAGCAAATATTGACTTTCTTCAGTTGGTCAACCTCGAACAATAGTTATTTCATAGCCCGAAAATCGTTCTATATAATCAGCCCAAAATGAATTAGTCTAGCAGCCCACAACATTTGTTTTATGATCAAGCCCGAATTCAAAATCAATCTCATAGCCCAAAACCAAAACTGATAAGAGCTTTCTGGTCCAATAAAGTGTTGGCCCATGTAGGTAGGTCATGGCCAGCCCATAAAAAGAAAACAAGAAAATATCAGGAGAGATCAAGACACAAACCCTAGGAGAAACATGTCAGCCGTCAACAACATGAACCACCGTGACCGGCGTCGCATCCTGCCGGAAAATCGTACTCAGGCTGTTCAAACACCGGCGTTCACTTCATCATCCCAAATAATCATCTTCTTTATTTATCGACGCCACTTCTGCCGGAATGACCTTGTTAAGGCAGTCGTCATCCATCATAACCTTTCGATGGAAAACTCATCGGAGCTTCGACACCATTCCCGGCCACCAAACCCACGCTCCAGATGCGCAACTCACAACCACGAACCCATGCGCCGCCTTATAAACCACTGGTTACCTGCTTCTAGAACCCTTGGCGAAAAACCGGTCAAGTTGATTGTTGCCGTCAACCACCCTTTCATGTCACCGAACACTGCCATTTCAGCTATTGCCATCAACAACACTGCCGCCTTATCCTTTTTTTTTCACCATAGGCACCACTCAACACTACGGCTGGAAAAACGTATGGCCGGAAAAATGCAGCCAACACCACTACCGCCAGAAAACGGTTACCGAAACTCTCGAATCGGACACTTTTAGATCCCGAACATCCGGATCTACAAGGAGAATGCTTCAAACACGCTTATTTCCCACTTTATTTACAAGATCTTCAAACTTTATTTTCAAAACTTCAACAGGTTTTAACGTCTCGGTTCGGGTAATAGCGGAAATAGAACCCGAATAGTTGAATCATAAGATTCGACCCGCTCTGATACCAATTGTAGGTCCCGTGACCGGATCAAACAACACAACAAACAAAGTACTAGTCGTTCTTTGATCAACCTCACAACTAGTTGGACCGAGATCTCGGATCTTGTATGTGTGTAAGAGAAAACCGAAACATGGAAAGGGGGTGAGGAGTTGAGAGAGTTTAGAGTTAGAGAGAATATAGAATACTTGGATGTGAAAACGCAAGGGTTAGGTTGTGTATTCTATACACACAATTTAATAGTGTGTGTATTATCATACACTATTCATTGATATGGCCCAATGGGCTTCAAATACAAGAGGCCTCGGCCCAATACATACAGTCGTAAACTAACAAAGACGTAAACTAAAATGATACAAATACGAAAGACTCAATTAAACAAAACTGGGCCTTATAATCTCCCTATAGTCTTTTGGTATTTGTCTTATTTCCATCTCACCACTCGCATTTGGACTCATAGTTAAATACACCATCTGGATCTTCTTCAAAGGTTGCTTTTCAACAAGTAATCTGACAAACTTCCATTACCACTACCACCATTACTTATTTCCTATGGCATCACCACTGCCACCATTACTTATTTCCAGTGGCAGTGGAAATGGTGATGATAGTGGTGATAGTAATGATAGTGGTAATGGTAATGGAAGTAATGGTGGTAGTGGTGATGCCATAGGAAATACACCAAAATCCAATGTTGTGACCCAAGATCTACAACTAGTAGAGCCCAAAAGCTCTGATACCAATTGTAGGTCCCGTGACCGGAACAAACAACACAACAAACTAAGTACTAGTCATTCTTGGATCAACCTCACAACTAGTTGGCGGAAACAACTAGTTGGACTGAGATCTCGGATCTTGTATGTGGTAGGGGGAGGCCGAAAACTAGAAGGTGGGTGAGGGGTTGGAGAGAGTTTGGTAGTTAGAGAGAATATGGAAATACTTAGATGAAAAATGCAAGGGTTGGTTGGTGTATTCCATGCACACACATTGTATATTTGAGTATGTTATACACACATCTCATTACTAACAAGCCCAATAGGCACCAATTACATGAGGCCTCGGGCCAAAAACATAAAACCGTAAATAGACAAAACGTAAACTAATATGAGTTACAAACACGAAAGACTTAACAACAAAACCGGGCCTTACAGTATCCCTCTAGTCTTTTGGTATTTGTCTTATTTCCATCTCACCACTCGCCTTTGGACTCATAGTTAAATACACCATCTGGATCTTCTTCAAAGGTTGCTTTTCAACAAGTAATCTGACAAACTTGTTGATCTTTCCAACGATGGCGTCCTTGTTGTCACGACAGACTTCTTCAACTGTGCATAGGGGTGACTCACCGACTCAATTAGCTTCCTGAGGTCGCGTAGTCCAAATCCAGTCAATTCATTCTCATCAAAGAATGTGAGCTCGTGACTGCGAGTGCAATGCATGATGACATCATCGAATTTGTTGTTGACTTTGATCTTGCTTGCATGTTTCCCAGTATGCTCATGCTGTAGTATTTGGTTCTTCTTCTTGACCTACTTTTAGAAGGAGCAGCAACAGGAGTGACAACATGCATGTCAACAATTGGCTCAACATTCTCCCAGTTGGTGGTGTGTCGGGTTCAGGAGACTAGTTGATGTCGTCATCATCATCTTTATTTCTTCACTGGCTTTCTGAACTGAAGGAACTGTACCTGCAAAATAACAAACGTTAATCATTATTATCACCACTATCATCACCATTTCAACAAGTAGTCTTATTTCCTATGGCATCACCACTGCCACCATTACTTCCATTACCATTACCACTATCATTACTATCACCACTATCATCACCATTTCCACCACCACGAGGTTCATCATGACTGTCATACTCGTGGTCATCGTCCTCATCATCATTTCCTTCATAATCCTCCTTGTCTTCACCATTTGACTCGTCATCATCGTCCTCATTATCTTCATCCTCATCGTCATCACCTCATAAACCCTTGATCATTGAGACAAAAACTTTGACCTTCCTTCTTTTCGGGACCTCTAATGAACAGTAATTGTTATGACTCTGGATACATCAAAGAAATCATTAGTGCTGTTAACTGAGTTTTGATAAACGCAAACATTGTACAATGATTAAACAAAATGAACTATACAAAGTTTAAAAGAAGTTTTAAAATAATTACAAAGATGAAAACAAAATTAAAATAACTTAAGAAATAAGAATAAAATAAGATAAAATCAAATAAGTTAGAAGTAAAGATAAAATTTAAAAATAAAGTTAAAAATAAAAGTTGAAAGTAAAATAATTAAAATTAAATCAAAATTTAAATAAATAAGATAAAATAAAATTAAAAGAAATACAAGTTAAACTAACTTTAACATGTAAAATAAAATAAAAACTTAAAAATGAGCTAAAATTTAAAATTAAAATAAGGAGAAAATTAATAACATATAAATCTTATTTATTAATTTGCAGAAGAGGCTATTAATACTTTACGTGTTTCTAATATACTCCTTTTTGTTTGATAAAATTATCAACATTTTTCTTGTTGATTTTGAATACCTTTTGAGCATTTTGCAGTTTTTCTGCTTTTTCAATAACTTTTGATGTTTTTCAATATTTGAAGCTAAAGCAAGAAATAATTTTCATTGTGACCAATCACTAACGGGCTCGTGTATGACTAACTATTAGGATTTTTGCCTTCATTAATATGACTTATTTGGAGTCGGCAACCGCTTCATAAGAGTGTAACCACTAGCATAGGCAGATATTTAAGTTTATATCACTATGATACTTAATCGTTTGTCAAGTCTATCTACACATCAAGCAATGATCTTGTTGGCTTTTGATCTACTCTTTTCATGTGCTAGGTTCACCTAAGACCATTTTCTCTCATTTTACAAAGGTCGGATCAATTTCTCAAATTTTCTGATATTTTAATATTATCCGACCCCTCTAAACATGAGCTCCCTCTAAGCAAGAGAATATATTTTAGATTTTTTTTCTGATTTTCTTAATTAATAATAAATAAATAATGTAAAATATTTTTGGCAAGTCAAATGACTTAATTTTATGTTTTCCTTAACGGAAGTAAAATCTTTTTGGTGAGTTAAGACTCATTTTCTCCCTCTAAAGTTGTGACATATTTAAAAAATATTTACAAATTTTATATACAAAAAGATTAAAGAAATTAAGAAAAAATCTAATTTAGAAATAAAATGAAATGATAATTAATTTAAAACAAAATAAAAATAAAAAAAAAGTTTCAAATTTTAAAACTTAAAAAAATTTGAAAATAAAAGTTTAAAATTTAAAATCTTTTAAAAAGGTAAATTCGAAAATAAAAGTATAAAATTTAAAATCTTAGAATAAAAGAAAATTTTAAGCTAAATTAAAAAGAAACTAAATTAAAATGAACTTAGATAAAATAAACTTTTAAGAAAAAATAAAAATAAAATGAAATAAACAAAATAAAATTAAAATAATTTTAAAATAAAAATAAAAAATAAAACCAAAAATTAAAACTTAATTTTATACAAAAGAGATCATGCCAAGTGACTCAACGAGAAACAAAAAACTGGCACGATCAAAGGCATAGTTGTCATCAGTATCGACACGTTCTATTGTGACAAGCTTTGGGTTCAAATTTGAGAGATGCTAAGCAAGTTGTGGTTCAGTTGTTCCTCCAGATTGACGTCATCAAACGTCAGGACTCCATTTAACACTCTACCATGTTTAGTGATATTTTCACCCATATCTCCCGCAAAAGAAACGTATCCGCCATCGAATGGTTTAATGTCAAACAGCAAGGATTCGTCTCCTGTCATGTGTCGAGTACAGACACTATCCAAATACCAAATACTATTTACATAGCATCTTGGTTGACTCTACACATTATCAGTTTAATTAGATACAGGTTCCCGAGACTTAGGTGTCTCGGGAGGGTCAACCACAAGGTTATCAAAAGTCCTTTTCTCATCTTTATTTATGAAGTTATGGGACGTGTTAGAATCGGAAGAGCAGTCTTTAGAATTCCATGAACGAGCAGGCTTCCTATTTTTAACAGATTTTCGAGACTGTCTCCTTGGTTTTAAAACAACGTCCTCAGACTTTTCAATCTTTGGATTTCCTTTTTGAAAAATTCTCAGACCTTTCAGTCTTTGAATGCCTTTTTGCTCTCTCCTTTTTGGTTATCTAAAAAGGAGGTTTATCATTCTTTTTATTTCTGGATCTCACATCCATTTCGCTGGCAGAACTGTTAGGTTGGTCATTTCTTGTTCTTGAGCTTGGTTTAGCTCTTGAACGAAATTGATTAAACCTAATGTTTGTTTCTCTTTTCATCTTATGCCAGCTCTTGCAATGTCTTGCAAGGTGAGACGGGTTACCACACAAAAAGCAAAGTTTTCTTCTTTCTTCCCTATAGAAACCGTCAGAATGATAATATATGGGTTGTGGAGAATAAGGATATGGTTGTATGGGAACAAACAAGCTGTCAGATCTATGACCCCGATCATCAAAAACATTTGTATAGAAAGAGTTAACATGATCTTGTGGATAATAACCATAGTAGCTATTATCAAATTGATTGTACAATTGATGTTGATAATATTGATTAGTAGATTGATAAAAATTGTTTCTATGAGGCGGGACATATTTACCAGATGTACTTGCCTTTTCCTTTTTCAAAACAGTTTTCATTAACTTTGGTTTCCTCAACTTTACGAGTATTTGACGAACAACTAGGTAAGTTAGTATTCACATATACCTTTTCATGCACATTTCTATCAACAATGGTTTCATCAAAAGTAGTTTCACAGTCACTATCAGAACCGAAAACATCATTTTCATTTTCAAGTGTCGTGCCAACATGAACACTCTCATCAAATACGTCATTCTTCAAAATTTTTTTGGAATCAATATTATTACATACAGGGTTGACAATAGATGAATCAAAAAGTAAGTTTTTATCTCCACAACCCTTGTTTGTTTCCACACACCCCTTTTCTTCTACACAACCAGCTACATAAGATGAACTACTATTAGAACTAACTGAATAAACAGTTGAATCAACAGTCTTTGGAGCAGCAGGAACAAATGTCTTTGATATGGGCACATGACCCATAGACGAGGAGAATTAAAGTCAAAGTGAGGAAGGCTAGTATAGTTATTGTTAAACGGTGGAGGTACAACAGAACTATCATAGCCTAAACCAGTCTTTAACCTTAATTCCATTTGTGACCCAATTAGTTTATTCAGTTTCTCAGAAGCTAACTCAAAGTTTTATATGGCAACTTTTCTTTGGGTTAATTCAATCTCTAATTTGGAAATTTTAGCGTTTAGTTCAATTACATGATTTTCATGACGTTTTCCCAAATTTCTAGCAATGGAAACTTGTTCCCTAAGATCGGCCATATCATTACCATGAGTGTTAATTATAATAGTGTAGATATTTGCATCCTTTTTAAGATCTTCATTCTGAACTCTAATGCTATCAATTTGTTCAAGAATTTTAGCATTATGGTTTCTATAGTGAAGAACTTTATCCATGCAAGCTTGTGAGCAAAGTTTTTGTACCTCGGGATGAGAGAGGCAGGTGTAGGAATCCCATAAGTGGAGCTTGATGAGGTGTTTGCTTGACTACTTCCACCTACGGTACACTCGGGAATGATAGGACTTGCTTGACTGCTCACACCCGCATCACTTGTCTCATATTTATTTTCTTTTGACTGATTGTTTACTCGAAGGTTGGCATCCATTGATTCAAAAGACTTGATGGTAGAAGTCAACTCTGAAAGTGTTAAGATATCGAGGTTTGTCGTTCTCCTGATGGTAATCACACTGCTATTCCATGTGTAAGGCAGTGACTCCAACAACTTCATGTTGATCTCAGACAACTCAGGGATGATACCGACACTTCTCAATTTAGTAACGAGTGACTCAAATCTGTTGATGAGAGAGGCAACCGATTCTCCTTGAATATGTTACAACATGTTGAACTCTTCTTTTAATATGTCCTTTTGGCATTCTTTCATAGCGAGACTCCTACAAGCTTAGAATTGCAAGACATTTTTTTTTAAACGATGGGATTTAAAAAAAAACGATGGGATTAAAAATGATGGGATTAAAAACGATGGGATTTTTTTAAAAGATGGGATTTAAAAACGATAGTTTTTTTCTTTTTAAATGTTGGAATTGATCTGCCCAAGACACATATTAGAGTTGATGTGGCTAGTACGTATTGATCCAAGTCGGGTCATATCCAATAACAAGCTAGACAAACACCGAGAATATTTGTTTATGTATGATATGATCATAAGTAAATGAATATTGACACTTGAGTTATTTGGAAAAGGGTTTCTAAATAAAAATGTACTTGTGTAATAAACAAATCATATGGATGATTTATGTTTTATGAGAGAACATTACATGTTGTTAATTAAGTTGGTTAAATAACAATATGTGAATAATGGTTACTAAGCATGTCACCCAACATGTAATAAGTTTTGTTATATCTTATAAATATATATATGGATATATATTTATGTTATAAAACAAAATTAATAATATTAATAATGTAAAGGAATCTCTTACACTTGATATTATTTTATTATTAAAGTTGAGGTAGTGGAGACATGCAATGGAGAGAAAGATGCTTTTGAATAAAACCAAGTCTTTCACTTTCCTTCTTTCATAACACATAATTAATTATACACAAGTAACAAAGGAAGAAAGGCAAGGAAGAAAGGGTTATCAAGTGTTCAAATCCTAGCTAGAAGTGGTGTCTTGTTGGAGCTTGGGGTATACTAGCTTGAGGAGCTTCCATATTCAAGTTCTTGCCTTTCAATCATCATCCTTTTCACACTTCTTTGGTTACTTGAAAGGTAGTTTAACATGCATGAACTTATAGTGACATGCATGTGTTTGATAGTGTGTAATTCGTATTTGGATCCGGGTTTGGGTTTTGCATGTATTGAATTGGTTCTATACACTAAAACTAACAAGATTTAAAACTTATATCCGCTGCGTTTTTGGTAAAATACGGATTTTATCACTTTCATAATCTTGTTAAAACCCAACAATGGCATCAAGAGCCGCTTATACGAATGCATGCTTCATTAGACCCAAAATTTTTCGGTTTTATGGTGGGTTTCACCATTTGGCCGAAAATTTTAGGGTTTTGGTAACCCCATGGTTTTTCAAGGTTATACTTTACATGCATGTGGTAATCTTGAAAAACCAAGTCATTTGGATGATTGTTTAGTTTGTTTGGACAAAACCCGAAACTTTCGGTTTGCTTAAGCTTGGCCGAAAGTTTTGAGGCAAAAAGGGGAACCATTTTGGTCTTGTATTATTGCATATTTGGATGTGTAATAGATGTTCATAACCTAGCCATGGCCTTGTGTTTGGTTGAATGATTGTGTTGGTTGTTTGTTAATTCGATTTGGTTGTAATATTTATTTGGGTTTGTAATCTATTTATTCATTCATGTGGCTTGTAATAATAAGTAGATTAGATGTATTTCTTTTACTAGAAAAATGTATTAGGATATATTTTGTAAAAGAAGATGCATGGATGGAAGCCCAAATAAAATGATGAAGACCACAACACCGGGAGTAAACACTTGAGCATATGGATGCGGAATCAAGTGGGAGTTCACCGACACAAGTGCATGTTCTTTTGGGTCCCTTAGGAGAGACTTTTTGACACACTTGTCTTCGGTCAACAAGTGTGGTCCACATTAGGAGGCTATGGTTATGAACTTGTGGTTGTGTATATTTTATGCTTGCATGGTTGATTTACTTATTATTTGCAATATGGTTTGCTTAACAACTAAAAATCAACTAGCATAAAATTGGTTCCTTAGAAATCGTTAGGTAATAAAAATTGGTTTTATTAATAGCAAATGATTTCATAATAAAATGGGTTTTATTAAAAGGAATTTTGAAAAATGTTTTTCAACTAAGTACCATACATTTGAATGCATGCAAATGAAAGGTACAATAAATAGTTTTCCAATCTAGATTCAGAAAACTAAAATCCCTTTTAAAAACAAGTTAAACACCATCCTTTTATACGACACTTAGTCACTTGTAGACTTGATAGTGGGTTAGGATCACATAAGCACTTTTAAGAAAACTTGTGATCTTAAGGTGATTTTACAAGTACTTTTGGCATTAGGATCACCTAACCACTTGTATGAGTAAACTCACACGTGTGTATAAGTAGGACGACTTGATTTGAAACCATGACTATAGGATCACCTTAACATGGCGTTCAAAGGTGTTGATGGGATTTAACATACCAACTAAACATATGATGTTTAACCGATCCCATAAAACTAGAAGTTGCAAAGGGTTGCAATTGTCAAACGTTGACTACCTTGTTAATTCGAATAGTAGGGTAAAATGTCACCTAACTACTATTTGAATGAAACGTTGGGTTCTAGATTTTAATCAATAATTGTCTTGGAGACATTAAAGGGTATTAAAGATTAAAATTTTATTAATATCGAAAATACTAATTTAACTTTGTTAAAATTCTTTTAGATGGCCGCAAACAACGCACCGAACGTAATTATCCCACACGTGCATAATCTATCAATAAGATCCATTCTGGATAAGGATCGTCTAAACTTTAACAACTTCATGGATTGGTATCGAAACTTGAGAATTGTTCTCAAGCAAGAAAAGAAGTCTTATATTTTAGACGATCCTATTCCCGATGAACCCGATGTCAACAACTTGGATGCCTATGCGGATTGGCTGAAATACAACGAGGATTCGGTGCAAGTTTCTTGCCTCATGTTGGAAACAATGATTCCCGAGATCCAAAAGGATTTCGAGAATCGTGGGGCGTATGACATGATTACCCAGCTTAAGGAAATGTTCCTTACTCAAGCTCGGGTTGATCGATTCGAAACGGTTCGAGCACTTCATGCATGTCATATGGAAGAAACCCAATCTATTTCATCTTATGTACTTAAGATGAAGAGCCACATTGATCGGCTTGAACGGCTTAACTGTCCCGTCTCAAAAAAGTTAGCCACGGATTTGATCCTAAATGGCTTAACTAAAAGGTTTGAGACATTCTTCATGAACTACAACATGAACGGATGGGACAAAAGCATTGGTGAGCTTCACGCAATGATTAAGACAGCCGAAGCCGGCATGGGTAAAAAGGTTTTACCCATTCTTGTGATCAATGAGGGTGGCTCAAAGAAAAGGCATCACCCGGAACCAAAGGCAAGGGTTGCCATTGGCAAGGGGCAAGTCAAGAAGGGGTTCAAGGGAAAGGCAAAGGCGGAACCAAAACCAAAGAAGCTAAAGGTTAGCGCTGAGGATCCGTGCTTTGGTTGTGGTGAGATAGGTCATTGGAAGAGAAACTGTTCGACCTATCTCAAGGAGTTGAAAGCTAAGAGGGGTGCGGGGCAAACCTCAGGTATAACTTTCATGATTCACATTGATCTTAATATTATTTCTTCGGTATTGGATACCGGATGTGGAACTCATATATGCAATTTATTGCAGGGGTTCAAAGAAGAAATGAAGTAAAGAAAGGAGATATAAGTCTTTTCATGGGCAATGGAGCAAAGGTTGACGTCCAAGCCCGAGGAGATTATGTTTTAAAACTTCCAAATGGTTTGGAAATTATTTTGAAAAACATTTTATATTCCTCTAGTTTGACTAGGAATACTATCTCTGTTTCTGTATTAAGACAATCTGGTTATGACTTTAAGTTTGTTGATAATGGTATTTATGTTTTCATGGATAATGTCTTTTATTTTAAAGTGATGTCGTTTAATGGCATTTATGAATTAATTCATGATGACTCATACATTGATAACTCGTTGTACCAAGCTAACACCAAAAGACTCAAAATGGATTTGAGTAATACTTTTTTTGGAACTGTCGTCTTGGTCACATAAACAAGAATCGTATTCATACACTTCGAAAGAATGGTCTTTTGAAATCAAATGTTGATTCATTTGATGAATGTGAATCTTGTATATTGGGAAAGTTGACCAAAGAGCCCTTTAATGGAACAAATGAGAGGGCGAAAAACTTATTAGGTATCATACATTCGGATGTACGTGGACCTTTTAGGACAATGACAAGAAATGGTGAAAGATACTTCATTACCTTTACCAATGATTATAGTCGCTATGGGTATGTGTTCTTGTTAAGACACAAAAATGAGGCCTTTGAAATGTTCAAAGTCTTCCAAAATGAAGTACAAAATCAACTCAACAAAACAATCAAAGTACTACGTTCTGATAGAGGATTGTCTCACAACTTACTCCACCTGGAACACTACAACATAATGGTGTGTCCGAGAGGAGGAATCAAACTTTATTGGACATGGTTCGATCCATGATGGCTAGAAGCTCATTACCTCTATCATTTTGGGGTTTCGCTGTGATCTCCGCTGCCCGTATTTTAAATATGGCACCAACCAAGAAAGTGGATAGGACACCTTTTGAAATATGGCATGGAAAGGCTCCAAAATTTTCATATTTAAAGGTATGGGGTTGTGAGGCTTATGTTAAGATCTACACCCCTGACAAGCTTGAATGTCGATCCACTAAGTGTATATTTGCAGGATATCCCACGGATTCGATGGGATATTATTTCTACAATCCAAGCGAGCATAAAGTGTTTATAGCTCGAAAGGCTAAGTTCTTGGAAAGAAGGTTCCTTATGGAAGGAACTGATAGAACTGTAGAACTCGAAGAGGATCGAGAACTACAAGCCGATACACGTTTGGTTGACACTAGCAATCAACAAGAGGTTGTTGAGGATGATCAAATGGTTGATCAAAACACACAAAACATTCGCAAATCTGGTAGAGTTAGCACCCCACCTGAGAGATATGGATTTTTCATGGATGGATGCTACGTGGTAGATTCGGATGAACCCACCACATACCGAGATGCAATGTCGCAATCTGATTGTGACAAATGGCTAGAAGCTATGAATGTTGAGATGCAATCCATGCATGACAATCAAGTATGGGACTTGGTTGCTCCACCTCTAAATTCCAAACTCGTTGGAAGTAAGTGGGTTTTCAAGAAGAAAACTGATATGCATGGAAACTAGGATACTTATAAAGCTAGACTTGTAGCAAAGGGTTTCACTCAAACTCAAGGGGTTGATTATGATGAAACTTTCTCGCCCGTGGCAATGCTAAAGTCTATTAGGATATTGTTTGCCATAGCCGCATATTATGACTATGAGATATGGCAAATGGATGTCAAAACTGCTTTTCTGAATGGGCATCTTAATGAAGATGTTTATATGGCTCAGCCTGAAGGTTTTGTCGATGCACAACATCCTAACAAAGTATGCAAGTTGAAGAAATCAATCTTTGGATTGAAACAAGCATCCAGAAGTTGGAATCACTGTTTTGATGATGAAGTTAAGAAATTTGGATTCATCAAAAACGCTGATGAAGCTTGTGTGTATAAGAAAGCTAGTGGGAGCATCATAACCTTTCTGGTATTATATGTCGATGACATATTACTGTTTGGAAATGACATTCCAACCTTGGAAGGTGTAAAAGCCTGGCTTGGAAGCTGTTTTTCCATTAAGGATCTTGGTGAAGCCGCCTATATTCTGGAATAAGGATCTATAGGGATAGATCAAGGCGGTTGATAGGTTTGAATCAAAGTGCATACATAGACAAGATCTTGAAAAGGTTCAAGATGGAAAACTCTAAGAAAGGTTTGGTACCTATTCAAAGAGGAATGATGTTGAGTGCTTCTCAATGTCCAAGCTCAAAGGATGAGCAAGACAAAATGAGTGGTATCCCTTATGCATCTGCTATAGGATCCATCATGTATGCCATGATTTGCACTAGACCGGATGTGTCATGCGCCTTGAGCATGAAAAGTCGATACCAACAAAATCCGGGAACTAGCCATTGGATGGCTGTTAAGAGCATATTGAAATACCTTAGAAGGACTAAGGATATGTTTCTAATATATCGCTCTGGTGAGGAGGAACTCGTTGTAAAGGGTTACACTGATGCGAGTTTCCAAACTGATCGAGATGATTCTCGATCACAATCGGGATATGTTTTCGTTCTCAATGGTGGTGCTGTCTTATGGAAGAGTGCAAAACAAGATGTGGTAGCCTTATCCACCACTGAATCTGAATACATCGCCGCCTCCCTGGCAGCTCAAGAAGCTGCATGGATTAGAAAGTTCATTGTCGATCTAGGAGTGGTTCGTACCATTCAGGACCCTCTAGAGATCTTTTGTGACAACGAGGGTGCGATTGCTCAAATCAAAGAACCTCGTGCTCATCAAAAGACGAGGCACATTGAGCGGAGATTCAACTACATAAGGGATGAAGTTGAAAAAGGAAAGATATGTATTTGCAAAGTTCACACTGATCAAAACATTGCGGACCCACTCACGAAACTCCTTGAAAGGCCGAAGCATGAGAGTCATACTTGCGCCTTAGGACTTCGATATTCTAGTGATTGGATTTGATCAAAATTTGTATTTGGATATTGGAACAATTTTATTTTAACTCAATTATATGGTCATGTTCTTAAGTTATGTTCCATTTTAGTATGTTTAAATCCGTGAATAATTTGTATTATTCTAAACGTCCGTAGTCGTTCATAGTTATGGGAACAAATGTGAAAGTAAGACTATTATGAACTTGGATTGGTAGATATTCATGTGGTATGAATATAGCAAAGGGTTGCTGCCAAGGTTCATAGATATTTATGGGATAAATATTGGACTGACCGCCCTCAATTTTACTGCATGGAATCCTTGGGATTTGTGATCATAAGTAAATTGAGTAAAGGCGAACTTCATAGTATCCTCCGACCTGAGATACATATTGGGTCTTGATATTCATCGACTATTATGCTTTGACTTAGTTCTTCGCTCCTCTGAAATATGTCAGTACATAAGGCTAAGCTCAAGTATAGTACAAGGTGATAGTGAGAGACGTATGTAGTCAATATGGGATTTGTCCCTCTTATTCGTTAAGAGTTAAATGTCTAAGGCCTGACAAGTTAAATCAATAGAGAATGATCACTCTGTGTCTCTGGATTTAACATGACATTTGTGGCAAAAGGATAAATGATAGTTTAACTTAAATCATTTTCAAGTATGGGACTTGACAGGGATGATGTTATTGAATGGCACTTCGTCATGCGTATTAGGGGTAGTAAACCGTAGTTAGACGGTATTTGCTACTTGCATCAATCTTCTATGTATCTTGTGCAAGTGGGAGATTGTTAGACTCGGTCTGCCCAAGAGACATATTATAATTGATGTGGCTAGTACGTTATGATCCAAGTCGGGTCATACCCAATAACAAGCTAGACAAACGCCATAATATTCGTTTACATATGATGTGATCATAACAAATGAATATTAACACTTGAGTTATTTGGAAAGAGGTTTCTAAATTAAACAAATCGTATGTATGATTTATGTTTTATGAGAGAACATTACATAGTGTTATTTAAGTTGGTTGAATAACAATATGTGAATAATAATAACCAAGCATGTATCTTAACATATAATAAGTTTTATAAGCTATAAGTTATAAACTTATAAATATATATATATATATATATAAAACTTTATAAAAAAAAGGAAAAGGAATAATACTCTTTCAAATGTAATATTATTATATGTTTGAGTGGAGACATGCAATGGTTATTATTGGTGGAGAGAAAGATGCCTTTGAAAAAAACCAAGTCTTTCTCTTTCATTCTTTCATAACACACATAATTTCCAAGTAAACTTTTCTCTCTTCCTCTCTTGGGTATTT
Source organism: Bidens hawaiensis (assembly GCF_021521415.1). NCBI lineage: Eukaryota > Viridiplantae > Streptophyta > Magnoliopsida > Asterales > Asteraceae > Bidens > Bidens hawaiensis. Next base: position 76,276 of record NW_027498969.1, read on the forward strand.
TCATCCAACGTAAGAAAAAAAGAAGAAAATTTCAAGTGCAATTCCTAGCTAGAAGTGGTGTGTTGTTGAAGCTTGGGGTATGCTAGCTTGAGGAGCTTCCATATTCAAGTTCTTACCTTTCAATCATCATCTCTTTCACCCGGTTTTGTCATATTGAAATGTAGTAGTAACATGCATGGACTTATAGTGACATGTATGTATTTGATAGTGTGTAATTCGTATTTGGATCTGGGTTTGGGTTTTGCATGTTTAAAATTGGTTTTTATACATATCATATTAACAAGATTTAAAACTTTTATATCCGCTGCGTTTTTGGTAAAATAGGGATTTTATCATTTTGATAATCTTGTTAAAACCCAACAATGATCATTGTGTTAACGCAAAATAAGAAAAGTTGTAATTTATTACTAAATAAATCCCGCATTCTGCATTCAAAATGAAACCTCATATTTATAAAGTTCTTAAGAGACTTATCACTTTAAGTGAAAATATTTAAAATCTTGAAATCATACATATAATCGTTTAATAATCTCTTTGAAAACAATCCTCATAATTAAATTTTGTTGTCATGACAATATTTATTTTCTAAAAAGATGATTTATAAAATATCAGAAAAATACGTAAATCGTTAACCTTGAAAGAGTTTATAATTTAAAAGTGATTATTTGAACATATGAGGTTGTTATAAATACGCTAGTTGTATATATATATATATGTATATATATATTAGGGAAAAACGAAGCTTGCATGCGTAGGGAGGGGTTTCAGGCTTCGTACTGTGAATGGTTTGGAAATTTAGTAGTAAGTGGGAGTGTTTAGGTCGGCTTGGGTAGTTGAGTTTCTTGAGTTGAATCGATGGGGTTTGTTAAGTTTAGGTCGTTTGAGTGGTTTAGGCTTAGATGATTTTTGTGAGTAGTGGTTGGGCTAATAGGTGAGGTTTGGCTTACTTGAGCTCGGGTTAAGTTGATGGGTTGGATAACTTTGATCTTGGCTAGTTTGGGCTTATATTTGGTTTATACAGGTATTTTGTAAGGAGTGTTTGGGTTGCTAATTTGATATCAAACTCTATGGCTGGATGGGAACGATGTGGCGATATGGTTTAGTGAATTCACATAATATGGGTCGAAGGATTTAAGTCATAGTTGGGTAAGCTTTGGTTATTGTATGTTCAAGGTATTTTGTGGGTGTGATTATCGGTGTGTTTGTCGTTATCTTTTGAAGTATTTGGATAGTGAGTTTGATAGGTGTTCGTGGCGTAAAGGTGTCGGTATTTAAGGCTTTTTGTTGGGTTAATGTTGTACATTTTAGATTTTGCATGGGTTTTAGTAGGTGAGGTATAACGTTGATGTGTTAGGTTTCGTTCATATTGAGGAAATATTTGAGTGCGCGGGAAACTTTTGAAATGTAAGGATGGTTTGATTTAGGATGGTAGTATGAGATGCAATACGGGTGTTTGGAAGCTCGTGGTTGCGTATAGGGAGATTTTTTTTAACAAGTAATAAGTATTAATTTTGAAAATATCATAATTTATAATTAATGTTTGAAACATCCATGGAAATTTTGATAATTATAGTTACAAGTTAATATATGTATAAATATATATATACATATATATTATATAAATAGAATTTTTGAGATCCGAGCGGGTGAATCACACAATTTTTTTTATTTTTTTAAAAAGATTACAATAAAATTTCTTTGCTTATGAGGAAATTTAAAATACGTAAATTGAATGTCAAAATTTGTTATGAGGTATCAATCATTGAATGATGAGTGTCGTTTTAGGAATATAAAGTTGCGAAATGAAATTTTTTTACCAAGTTTGTTACTTAATATCGTGTGACGAAAATATCATGGTAAGTTAAAATAACCAACATTGTAAATCGAGATATCACGTGCAAACGATTTTTGCCTTTAAAGTAAAATTTCTATGAAGTTTTGCGTGAGGATTTCAAGAAAGTTACAAACTATATGTTTGCGAATTTTCTTGAAAAATCTAAGCGAAACTACCATGAGAAATTTAAAACGAGTTGTATCATAAGATGCAAGTTTTATTGGTGAAAATTTATAATGAAACAAAAATGCATAATGAAAGTTGTTCTAAAATAGATTTTAGGTAATGAGAATTCTACCATGGATATTATGTAATATAATTAAAACGTCGTGAAAAGTTTAAATAATTAATATTGTGAAAGGATCGTTCAAAATAAAAATAAACGGAATAGTTATAAAAATGAAATTTTATACAATTTTTTTACAAGGACTTTAAAGAAAATTTAAAGTTTATATAATAGAAGATTTAATTGAAAATTCAAAGTAACATTTGTCATGAAGTCTTTTTAATATGATGAAATTTATATAATGAGAATTTTGTTTATAAATAGTCTTAATGAAAATAGATGGCATATTAATCAAAGAGGTCGCAATGGATGAAATTTATATAAATAAAATCGTTGTGAAAACAAAATGAGAAAATTGGCGTAAAACTTTACTACATAAAATCAAGATATAAAAGAATTATTCACAATATAAAATTACCTTTATAAATGAAGACTTGTGATAAGGATTTACAACAAAATAAAGGGAAAATGGTTTAAGTTATTGAAATGTACAAATAATGTTTTAAGATTTAAAGGCGAAAAAATCGTGCATAAACCACCATGACTTGACATTCTGACACTAAAAACCTTTTTACAAAAATACCATGTTGAGTTTAAACATGTGCCTAAGGCGGTTTGGCCTGTCCGAAGCCCAGAAACGACTCCTAAATAAAGTTTTGGGCAATTTTATGTTTTTTTATCAGTTTTTATGTTTTTGTTTTTGTGTTTGTGTTTGGCCCATGTCCCATTTTAGGCCCATTTCGTATTTAAAACTCTATTTATATTATGTTGATGTAATCTGAAGAGATAGACTTGAATTTTAATAATTATCAATTTTCTCTTCATTTGCCCTATTGGTGGGATTTGGGAGTTATGTTCATCAACCTCAAGGGTTCGAATTTAAGGGGCATGAAGGTCTATGTGTTAAAGAAGGCCTTGTATGGGTTAAAACAAGCAACCCGTGCTTGGTACTCTCGTATTGATGGTTATTTTACTTCAAATGGGTTCCTAAGAAGCTACAATGATCCTACTTTGTGCATAAAGAAGATTAATACACATGATGCCATTTGTGTGTGTCTTTATGTAGATGACATAATCTGTACAAGTTCTAATATAAAGCTCATTGATGAATTTAAAAGAGGGATGATGTTGGAGTTTGAAATTACTGATATGGGGCTGCTTATGTATTTCCTTGGTTTGGAAGTAAGGGAAACGAAGAAGGGAGTTTTTATTAATAAAGAAAAATATGCTTCCAATCTACTTAGTAAAATCGGTATGGAAGGTTGTAATACCAAAGATACTCCCATTAAATCAAGTGAGAAGTTCCAGGTAAAAGATGGTGCTGATAAAGTGGATGCTACGATGTACAGAAGTTTGATTGGGGTCTCATGTATTTGACACACACGAGACCTGATCTCTCATTTGCAGTTGGGTTGCTGGCCTGGTTTATGCTAGTACCTTACAAAATACATTTCGGAGCAGCCAGAAGAGTTCTAAGATATGTTGCACGTACATTGAAGTTTGGAATATGATATGAGAAGGGTGCAAGATAAGACTATTGGGGTATAGTGACAGTGATTGGGCTGGATGCATGTGTCGATGATAGGAAAAGTGTTTCTGCCAATATGTTCCGATTGGGAAGTGGAGCAATCAGCTGGTGCTCAATGAAGCAACGAACATACTGTTGCATTATCTAGTACGGAAGCCGAGTATATTGCTTCTACGGTGCTACTTGTCAAACCATTTGGTTGAGGAGAATACCCGGTAACTGCACTCTTTTTTCTAATTTTTCAAGAACTTGTATAGCATATTTTATAGGCTAACATTAATTTCTTTTCTTTTTATTTCTTGGGTCAATTTCTTTGCTTGTATTAAGATCGTATATCTTATTTGTATATCTAATATATAGTTTTTTTTTAAAGCAAAAGCCCATAACTAAAGTTATAAAATTTCAAATTTCATGTAATTCTAAGAACAAAAGGTATTAGTCTTTTTTTCCAATAGACTAATCCGAGCATTTTTTTGTTTCTTTTCAAAAATAATTTCAATACATGGGGGCCAATAATGTTTTCTTGTACGGGCCCTTGAGGTGCCCCGCATTCTCAGAGATGGCACTGCCTTTTACTGGTCCACTGGCAAAACCAACACTCCATGGTACAAGCCTTCTCTGACTTTGATTGGGCTGGTTGTCGGTTGACCGTCGATCCACAGGGGATTTACCATTTATATTGGATCGAATCTCGTCTCTTGATCTGCCCCTAAACAACTAACTGTTTCACGATCTTTAACCGAGTCTGAATACAAGGCACTTGCTGATACTGTGGCTGAATTGATTTGGTTAAAGTCACTTCTACATGAACTTGGATTTTCTTTCAAAAAGCCTCCTATTCTTTGGTGTGACAATCTAGGAGCTACCTACCTATCTGCTAATGCTATTTTCCTTGCTCGAACCAAGCCATCACCCTTTCAGCGCTTTACGTTTTTAAGATCCAAGTTGCAGCTCGTTTCCCAGCCTGAACTTGCGAGGGAATGTTAGACTAAGTAATTTATGTTTATAATTCTAGAGAGTCCAGATTGTAATATTTAGCTCTTTATAATGAGCTCCTATGTATTCTCTTGCAATCAATACAAAGTTATTGCAACCTATCGATTCATCTAATAACAACTTGTGACCAGCCGTCATAAGCTGTCCAACACTTATTGATTATAACCTAGTTGAGGAGCATATTGGACATACATAGTACTTTGTGATTGTCAGGTGTGACCTCTAGTGTAACCATTCCCTTGCCCTCTACCCGGATCTTTTTTCCATTTCCCATCTGTACATTTACTTTATAGGAGAAATTAATATCTTCAAACAAGGCACGTTGCCTTAGAGCACCCACTGTCCAGGAACCAAATGTGCTTGGTAGTATTACTAACCACATCATTAGCAGCCATGAATACATCATCACTTTCACTTTCATCACATGTGCTTGACCCTCCTCTTCATCAACCTCACCTTCAACAGCAGATCCTGCTTGAGGCTCGTTCCAGCAATCTCAATCTCTGATCATGTGTCCCATTCTATTACAGTTGTAACATTGCACACTGCTTCTACTTCGTCCAAAGCCTTTGTCTCGTCCTCGACCACGGCTTCTAGACTGTGCATGACCCCTACCAGATTCAAACATACCGACATTGTCTTCCCTTCTTGCTTGAAGCACCTATTCTTCAACTTTTGCTTGAACACCTCGGTTAATTCTAGCCTCATGAGATTGCAAAGATCCCATTAATTGATCATAATAGAGCCTGCTCAAATCTTTAGACTCTTCAACTAGCTACTACATGATCCTGCCTTACTGGAAAACTTCTTAGCACCATTTCAACAACAATTTGATCCCTTACCACCTCTCCATACGCTAGTTTCTGATTCACGATCTTCATAACTTTTGACAAGAAATCAGCCACTGGTTCTCCGTCCATTTGAATGGTTTTGCATAGTGTCCAAGCTTGCTTGGACGTGATCGCTCCTGCAATTCCAGAGAAAATTTAATCGTGCACAGCGGATTGAATTAGTGATAGGCCTCTTGCGTCTTTCTTCTTATTGTCTCGTAAACGAGCACGATCTCCATCAGCTTTGTTATACAATGTGCCCACATAATCCCATAGATCCTGTGAGATTTGTTTTCATTCGAATCTTCCAAACCTCAAACCCCTCTCCTTTAAAGGCTGGAAGAGGAGAAGAGGGAATTCCACCAATATGGGATGTCATGGCAAATAATAGCAGAAGATAACACACACAAGACTGGCCGTTAGAAAGACTTCACAAGAACACGAGCGTGATTGTACGGAACATGCGCTCTGATACCAAACTGTTGGATCAAATTGATAAGAGATTGATAATAATTAGGTTTTGCCAATTAATGAGATGAATTTATTGAATAATAAAACCACCTTAAATAGGCAACAATGTACAACGTAAACATTATGTAAACAAATGACTAAATCAAAAATAATCAAACTATCCTACTAAACAGGAAACAGAAACAGAAACATGCAGCAAATAACATGCATTAAACTCGCATTATTCTTGACTCATCCATAACAACACCATAGGTAGCATCTTCAATGTTCACTACAGTTTGAATTATTTCCAACATATATGTTGAGATTGAAATGATTCAAGTGATAACAACGACATGTATATTGTATTCAATCGAATGGTGTTTTACAATCTAGAAACGGGTATATTTTCATGTATAACAGGTAACAATCAAAGGTCGCGTCGTTTCATTAAGACGGTTAGACAACCAGCAGACGCCCTTTGTGTGTTGCTCTATTATGTTTCTAAACACCGTTCTATACTTACAATACATAAGGGCTTTATATTATACATGTCTTAAGGGATAACATTACCCCTTAATCTTTTAAAAGGTGGTAATATTGGTCTTTCCCAGGATAAAAGAAAATAGATATGATCGATCAAAGAAAATAAGATAACAATTTGCAAAAGGTATGAATTCTTTATTGATTTGAAGGTTTATATAGACGTACATGTCTATTGATCTTAATACTAATTACAACTTCAACCCTTATAAAATACATAAATATTAAAATAACTAAAACATACTATGACATATTTACATAACTAACCCTAGACTCTAACTTGGAGGGATTAATTCTAACAATTGGTTCTTGAATCAGCAGCAGCGGGTTCTTCCTTGTTGAAGTAGCCTTCAAAGTCTTCAAATTTATCCAAGTGTTTTAAAGCTTCCAATTTGTATTCATTATCTTCGTGCCCATGCGGAGGTGTACTATTATTCTGAGGAACAATGGACAAAAGAGCTAATAAATTCGATGAAATTGGTTATGAATAAAGATAGTATATCACAAAATTAATTTGATAATACATACCGGAGTGCTAGTTTCATGAGAATCCTCAAGTGTACCTTTATTCTTTTTTGTTTGATAGCTTTTTGACTTAATAAATTTTACAACTTGGACCATAGAGCGAAATTGCTTGGTCGATGATTCATGCCTGAAAAACTGTGAAGGGATATCGTATATTTGTTATATCCATCATTTGATATTAAGAAGTGTTTAGGTGGTTTTGCAAAATTTTGAAGTATAATAAAACCTTATCTGTTTTTCCGGTCTTTCTCATCCTTTCTTCTTCTATCCATCCTTCCAGCATCTTCTGCACTTGCAAAAAATAAAAATATAGAAATTGGAGAGAAAGAAATGGGTAGTACAGTTCTAACCATTATACTTTTCAAAACGGCACTGTAAATACCTACTTGACTAATGGCTACGATTCGACCCGGTGCACAAGGCTGCCGAATGCCCCGCGTCCACAAATTATTGTTACTCGAGTAAGGAACTTTGTATTAATAGGATTTAGTAATAAATACCGAACCGGAGATCATTAACTTTCTAATTAAGTTTTTCATTATTATTATTAATATTAGTATTGTATATATGCATATATATATAATATTTATATATGTATATATATTAAACGGTGGAAGATTAAGTTCTTCACTAAATTGAATAAGAAGACTTTAATATTGTTTATGAAATTAAATTCTGATTCTGGAACACTGTAATCCCATCAAACACTAATTACACCGTTGTTGTAAACTTGGCGAATGTGTTTATAATAATGAAAGCGAAATGATATTGACGTAATCAAGTCAGACTGAAAAGTTCAAGATTGATCACCTCTTCCACGAATTCAGTGCCCGTGTGCCCCAGCTCAGAATGGGTGATCGTCTTACTAGAAGTACCTACCAAGACGGATTCCTTTAAAGTTCTCTGTTTCCTGATCTTTAATGGGTTTGATGGTACCTAAGGTTAAAAAAATAGCGATTAGTGGTACACATGCTCAATTCACCTTCAAGAAGAATCGTACGTGGGTTTGGAATCATGCCTTAGATAGCATTTCCAAATAGGACACACAACCAAGACGATCAGTTTTTATACGTACCGCTGTAGTGGTTGGAAAGTAAACTGAGATCGGATCGACGTTATAAATAACATCCTCATCATCACTACCCATATTTGTTTCTTTCACGACACCCTGCATTTACAGTATTGTGAATAACATATGCTAAGCAGTACAATTAAAGAATATTGATTAAAGGTTATTTATTAAATATAAAAATAAAAGTTATTCAGATATTTAAGATGGTAGCTTTATAGTTGCATCCAATGCTTACGTTATACTCATGAGGTGTGTCTGCAGAGGAGGATGGCTTCTCCACATTAAAATTGGCTTCTTTTACACTGCAGTTCTCAGCTTCCGTGGTAGTAAAAGATGCCATATTTTCAGCCTGATGCGAGCAAGAGATAATTTTTATGGGACATTTTATGAGCGTAACACAACACACACACACACATTCTCAAAGAGGATAAATTTCTAAGAATGATACCGTTAGATTTATCCCTAACCATATTTGTTTTCCAATTGTCTACGCATTTGTAGGATTACAAATATGATATGTCACGAATCAATTAACTATGAAATGATAAATTTAAAGGAAGAGTTGAAAGCTTGAAATGCCCAAATGTGGTAAATTGACAAAATTATTTTGATTATTAGTTAAGAGTGGAATGTTTTGTTTGAACAGATTTGCTTAAATTGGAAACGCCTGAGATAAAACCAAGGGTTTTACCCAAGAGTGGTTCTCAAAACCCTTACAAATATGAAGACTTTGTTTAAAAGAGATAATACAAACTAAATTAAAATATAGCCGATGAGCATGGTTCTTTGATCTGAAGAAACAGAAGTTGGATTCACTGAACTTAATTACCTGATTGAAATGAAATTGAAATGCAATCTGTCTGCTTGCAGGAATTAGGGTTTCTGCTGGAAATTACTAAGAAGCAGCGCCCATGTCTTATTTGTTATTTATATTACATTTACACCCCCAAACTTTGAATATTACTCCACAAGCCTTATCAACCAATTCCAGGTTTCTGATGTATGCAAATATGACCGTTATATACTAGGTTGTGTTTTTATTTTCTGTTTTTTTTAATAAATAAGTAATAATAAAAAAGTAAGTCACTTGAAAACTAGTAATTAGATAATATTCCAATTTACATTTAATTCATAGTCACTTGAAAAAAGAGTCGATCAAGTTTGATCAAATCTCAATCGAGTTCTTGGTTTAACACGTGCAAGCTAATGTTTTAAACCTTTGCCAACGGTACTGAACATACTTTAATAACTTGCGATTGTTGTGTATTGTATGAGGAAACATTCCGCCAAGGAAATGGAAATTGAATTCATGATTTCGAGAGTAATTCTCTCTAGAACATGAGGAAACATTCAAACAAGAAAAATTGATTGATAGCATGATTGGCGAACTGTTGAAACTCATGTTAGAGTCTCTAACTCGCATCCAAGATTTGGAAGTGATTTAGGGTTTCTGTGTTTGAGTATACTATCGATCAATAGCAGTATGGTTTATAATAGGAAAAATAATCAATATAATTATGGAATGTAATCGTAATTTATTGAATATGGATAAAAAGATATAGGTTACACAACGATTACAATCATCTACTATATATACAGAAAACTAGTTGTGTGTCTGCACGATGCAGCGGGGCGCGCACGTAACTCCACATTGAACGCATAGTCCGTGTCGGTACATACGTCACATCATGATGACAGTGTGCACGTAGCCTAAAATTTAACGTGTAAACGGACGGGAATGCACGTTACCGACATTAAAACATGCTTAACCAACACCACACGTGTATTTCATTTCGATTAACGGTGTAGGGTGTTGGGTTGAGCGCTTATCAAGATTGGGTTACGTGAGTTACGCGGTGTTGGACACATGTTTATCGGGCCCGATACATGTAAACAACAATATCTACGTAACCTGTAACGAAAATGAAAAGGCAAATCTGAAATATACAATAATTTGAATTCAATCATTTTTTAAACCAACCCAGTTTTCCCAAACCCGACTCGACAACATTCTGACTTGGCCCCTTTCTACTCCGCTACGTAAAAAATGACTTTTAGCCACACATGTGGTCTGGGCGATTTGCCACACTTCGGCTTAAATGTGTGGCTAAAAGGTCTTTGACCGCATTTGAAAAACTTCCTGGTCACACATGTGTATCTTTATATGACCATTCTATATACCGACTCACGTACTTTTCGCCACATTTTGAAAAAAAACTGTGACATAGCCACGTTATAAAAATGTGTGACGAAATGTGACCTACGGTCATAGTTTGCTTGATCTTTATACATGTGACCAAAACACATGTATTAGCCACACTTTAAGGGAAAACTGTGACATTTAACTAGCCACATAGCCAAATGTGACAAACGGCTATTTTATTGATAAGAGATGTGTCTAAAAGGTAAAAGACTTATATTACGTTGTGTGACCTAATGTCACATTTGTTAGCCACATTTTTAATAATGTGGCGAAATATGACGAACAACCATTGTATTTATTAATAATGTGGCTAAAACCTTAAAACATATGGCCACTTATACGAGGTTGGTGACCAAAGAGTAGTTTATTTTTATTTTTCTTAAGCTTTTTATTGTCACAGATACACTTATTATGTGTGGCTATAAGTGATAAATGGTTATAGTTAAATATTTTTAAGTGTGTTCAAACGTAACTAACTGCCACACGGTGAATTGACTAGTGGCCAAGTAATCATTGTTTTTCCAGTTTTCTTGTGCCACCAATTTCAATTTGTCATGGAGATGTACCAGTTTCCGATGGTGTTTAAATACCCGTCACGGTTTCCTATTTCCCCACATCGCCTCCAATATTCCAGCAAATCACAATCGACCCCATCACCTTCTTCACTATCTTCTTCACGGTTTCCGATCGATTTCCGGCAAATTGGAAACAAATCTGTCACACCCTAACCTAGGGCGGAATATGCCGGGGCACGACATTGATTGTATCATAGCTAGAAGACATTAAGTAAAATACACGTGTTAATATTTAAATTATGTATCATAGCTAGAAGACATTGATTGTATCATAGCTAGAAGACTAGTTGTGTGTTCACGCGTTGCAGCAGGGCGCGCAGGTAACTCCACATTGAATGCATAGTCCGTGTCGGTACATACGTCACCTAATGACATGCGCACGTAGCAATGCACGTTACCAACATTAAAACATGCTTAACCAACACCACACGTGTAATTCATGTCGATTAATGGTGTAGGGCGCTGGGTTGAGCGCTTATCAAGATTGGGTTATGTGAGTTAAGCGGTGTTGGACACGTGTTTATCGGCCCCGATACATGTAAACAACGATATCTACGTAACCTGTAACGAAAATCAAAAGGCAAATCTGAAATATACAATAATTTGAATTCAATCATTTTTTTAAACCAACCCCTTTTTGCACCAAACCCGTACCGACTCGACAACGTTCAGACTTGGCCCCTTTCTACACGACTACGTGAAAAATAAAAGAATTGGTATTTTTTTTGTTATATTATTCGTAGGTTTACAAGGGATTTAAATAATAACGTAAACCTATACATAGAAACTATAATCAAGGTAATCTTGGTAAATAATAGCAGGAAACATCAAAGGATAAAAATAAGATGCCAAACTCCCCCTCAAATAAGAGTGTGTAGGTTCCGAACACCCAATTTGCCAAGTAAGGTATGAAGTTGTTGTGCCCCAAGTGGTTTGGTAAGCAAATCTGCAAGCTGCATGGTAGTGGCAATTTGAATAGAATTAATATCTTTTGATTCAACTCGTTTACGAACAAAGTAGCAATCCATCTCGACGTGCTTCGTTCGTTCATGAAAAACAGGGTTGTTGGCAATTTGAATAGCATATTTATTGTCACAAAAGAGAGACGTGGGACCGACTATGGTAACTTCCAGCTCCTTTAGAAGCCATCTAACCCAAAGGGCCGGGTCTCACTTATAGTGTGCGCCATGGATCTGTATTCGGCTTCGGCGAATGAGAGAGAGACTACCGACTTTGTCTTGGATTTCCAAGATATTGGTCCACCACCGAAAAGTAACACATAACCTGTCCGCGATCTTCTGGTAAACGGACATCCCAACCAATTTGAATCTGAGTATGCAATCCGCCATCTTTTGGAAGCAAAATACCTTGACCGGGTGTGCTCTTCAAATATCTAAAAACACGAATAACTGCGTCCATGTGATTTTGTCGAGGGTCAGCAGCAACGAATTGGCTCAAGATGTTAACCGATTAAGTAAGATCTGGGCATGTTGCTTGAAGATAGAGAAGACGTCCGATTAATCTCTGGTACTGGTTTGCATCAACTTCTGGTTCTTTGCTCTCCTTGTCTAATTTCAGGTTTTTCTCCATTGGAAATAATCTTGGACGACACTCTTGCATGCCACTATCTTCAAGTATGTCGAGCGTGTATTTGCTTTGGCTGAGAACTAAGCCTTCAGGAGCTCTTGCAACCTCTATACCAAAAAATACTTTAGTGTCCCGAGGTCTTTGATACTAAATTGCTTGTCAAGATAGTCTTTAGTAGCCTGAATCCTCGGACTATCGTTCCCAACAATAATGACATCATCAACGTAGATAAAGGGCAGCCACAAAGAAACCCCTTTTGTATGTGAAAAGTGAATGATCAGCATGTGACTCCTTGAAGCCGAGGGCAGACAAGGCTATGGTAAATTTATGATACCAATTTCGAGATTCTTGTTTTAGACCGTATAGGGATTTTCTTAGGCGACACACCTTGTTTCCTCCCTTTTCAAAACCTTGAGGAACTTTCATATAGACCTCTTCATCTAAGTCTCCATGTAAAAAGGCGTTGTTCACATCCAATTGATGGATAATCTAGTTCCTTTTAACTGCAACGGATAATATGGTTCTCACGGTACCCAATTTGGCTACCGGAGCGAAGGTATCATGGAAATAAATTCCTTCTAATTGAGTGAATCCCTTTGCAACGAGTCTCGCCTTGTACCTTCCGACCTCACCATTAGGTTTGTATTTTTATAGACCCACTTGGAATCTATTGCTCGTTTGCCCTTTGGTAACTCTTCAACAGTCCATGTTTCGTTAGCTTCAAGAGCTTTTATCTCTCGCTTCATTGCTCCTCTCCATTTCTCATCCTGTACAGCTTGTTTAAAAAATTTTGGCTCGTCATTCGAACTACTGGTCGATAAAAACGCTTTGTGAGTATTGTAGAATTTTTCATAAGAGATAAAATTAGCTAAGGGATACAACGACGAAGATTCTTGACTTGTAGTGGGTGCTGCATGATCTATGGATCATGGTAGTTTAACAATGTAGTCGTCGAGATGTTGGGGTCGTGAACGAATACGTTTCTCTCGGGCTGGTTCTTCATTCTTGAGTAGCATAGACTGGTCTGTGACCCACTTGGAAGTCTTGCTTCTTGGTTCTGGACATTATCAGAGGTTAGCGGAATAATAACTTGTGGCCCAACTTCATTTTCGGTTTGCGGTCCAGGCCCAACTTCATTTTCAGTTTCAAGCCCATTCGATGTGGTTTCTCCATTTTGGGCTCCTGACCCAGGTTATTCTTTGGAAGCAGAATCATGTGAGGAATTCTCACTTTGGACTTGTGACCCAATTTGTTCTTTGTGTCAGGAAACTTGTTGACATTTTCAAGTGGATCATCATATGTTGCATAGTACCAACTAGGGAATTCGAAAATAGTGGGATCTCCGACATCATCAGATGTATTAATATGAGCATAAGGAAACACATTTTCGGCAAACTTCACATTAAAATTGGCTTCTTTTACACTGCAGTTCTCAGCTTCCGTGGTAGTAAAAGATGCCATATTTTCAGCCTGATGCGAGCAAGAGATAATTTTTATGGGACATTTTATGAGCGTAACACAACACACACACACACACACACATTCTCAAAGAGGATAAATTTCTAAGAATGATACCGTTAGATCTATCCCTAACCATATTTGTTTTCCAATTGTCTGCGCATTTGTAGGATTACAAATATGATATGTCACGAATCAATTAACTATGAAATGATAAATTTAAAGGAAGAGTTGAAAGCTTGAAATGCCCAAATGTGGTAAATTGACAAAATTATTTTGATTATTAGTTAAGTGTGGAATGTTTTGTTTGAACATATTTGCTTAAACTGGAAACGCCTGAGATAAAACCTAGGGTTTTACCCAAGAGTGGTTCTCAAAACCCTTACAAACTAAATTAAAATATAGCCGATGAGCATGGTTCTTTGATCTGAAGAAACAGTAGTTGGATTCAGTGAACTTAATTACCTGATTGAAATGAAAATGAAATGCAATCTGTCTGCTTGCAGGAATTAGGGTTTCTGCTGGAAATTACTAAGAAGCAGCGCCCATGTCTTATTTGTTTATAGGAAGAAACGTATTTATATTACATTTACACCCCCAGACTTTGAATATTACTCCACAAGCCTTATCAACCAATTCCAGGTTTCTGATGTATGCAAATATGACCGTTATATACTAGGTTGTGTTTTTATTTTCTGTTTTTTTTAATAAGTAATAATAAAAAAGTAAGTCACTTGAAAACTAGTAATTAGATAATATTCCAATTTACATTTAAGTCATAGTCACTTGAAAAAAGACTCGATCAAGTTTGATCAAATCTCAATCGATCTGTTTGTTTAACACGTGCAAGCTAATGTTTTAAACCTTTGCCAACGGCACTGAACTTACTTTTATAACACTACTACAAAAACAGGTAGTTGTTACGGCCAAATTCGTAGCAAATCCGTAGCAAACAGGGTGTTAGCTACGGATTTGCTCCGTAAGTACAAGTCTCGTAGCTAACTTATTTGCCACGGATTTTTGCTACGGAATCAGAATTTTGCTACGATTTTAGCTACCAAAAGAGACGTCGTCATTTTAGCTTTATTAGCTACAGATTTTGCTACATAATTGTTTGCTATGAATTTTTAGCTACGAATTATTAGTTACGAAATTTTGCTACGATTTTTTAGCTACGAATTGTTAGCTATGGAATTTTGCTATGGATTTTTAGTTACGAATGTTGCTACGGACTTTTAACCAAGGAATTTTCTACAAAATTACGTGTTTTAGGTACAGATTTTGCTACGACTTTTATATTGATTTTTAGCATATACTAAAAATCATGTTTAATAGTATTGTTTTATTTATATTTTCTTGTTTATAAAAATACATCATATCACATTGAAATACAATCACAAATCAACTAATAATTTATATTAACTGATAATGATACAATTATACATAATATGCCTCTGTTTATATAGTTTATCAAACTACAAATAAATATAGAATGTCCATAAATATTATTAAGTGATGAAGCGATCACCATACAAAACAACATAACATAGTTATGCTTAAATGTCAAACATGCTATCATCTTCAATTCTTCATCATCAACTAAATCGGAGGAGGGAGGCTTTTTATCATCATTTGCATTGCACATCTTCTCACATAAATTTGAATATAATCTCAAGTTGAGGGCTAAGGTCAAGTACAAACATGTATTTGGCCTGCAAAAACAGAATGAAGATATCACAAGAAAATGAAAGAGCTCAAGAAGTGACTTATGTATTAATACTACAATAACAACCCTATTGTATCTTCTTTTGGCTACTGGTTTATGCAGAAGTAACTTTAAATGACTGTCAACACCTACAAATATATTTTTAGATATCAGTTAGTAATGACTACCAAGAAGAATGTAAAGTAGATATTGATAAATGATTTCTTTTTCATTTACATATTCCTTCCATTGAAGACCACAATAGCTAGAGTAGCGAAACGGAGATCAAAGTAATTGAGAATTAATCTGTATGATGACGTAAATTCATATAAAGAAGAATAAAGGCATTAGTGGTTGTATTTGTAGGTAACTTATATATGAGTGATGCACCAGAAAAATAACAAATAGCCAAAATATGATAATAAAGTTGTTTAAACAATATGGTGCAAGTTGATGATAAGGGAAAAAATATCAGTACAAAATTATTCAGAGAAGAACATGACAAAAATTACAATGTGGTAAACAGAAAGCTAATTGCATCCTAAACATAATTAAACAACTTAAGTACTTATCATTTCAATGAAACCATTACCTGTTTATCAAATAAATAAATTAAATATCCCCGCTTTCTTATACAACATAGCCAAACAAACAAAAAATGAAGCAGCCGATGGATGATAGTCGTCCTTTGTAACCTCAACAACAACCCCTACTTGGGGGAAATTCATCAAACAGTTGGTATGCATCTTATTTGTAAACAAAACACTGATTCATGATGTTTATGCACTATATTAACTCAAATTAGTTGGATACATACAAGTAAATAACAATGATATTAATATAATATAAACATTCATCAGATTGAATATACCAAATTATACAATTGCACGTCCATAAACAGTTACTGCTTCGCTGCTAAGCACTATTGATAAATCAACATTCATGAGAGGGCGGATAAAAGGAAAGAATCGTGAATCGAGAGACACGAATTGAATATAACCTGCTATTATTGATTGACATGGGTGAAAGTGGAGCAACAGAATAAAAAAGATGATTGGGTTGGGGAACGAATTTTAGGGAAGTGAAGGAGGTGATGCCGATTTAAGGGGAAGATAGGTGTAAATAAATTGGATTTGGATTGAAATTGGAGGGAAATTAATTTTTGAGGAAAAACAAATGTAACACACTAATTTTTGAGAAAATTAACAAACGGAAACTCATTTTTAGTGGCGTAAATAAAGTTATTTATATTAATATTTTAACACATTAAAATAATATATATTTAGAGGTAAATATGACATTATAAAAATAATACAAATTAAAGATAAAACATTTTCGAGGTAAAAATAATATAAAATTATAAACACATATAAAGTATAATGTTTTACATATTATAAAATTAAATAAAAGTTATAAATGTTATATAAAAGTAATATGATGTACAAAAAGATGTATAATGGAAGAGAGATGGTTGCTAGAGTCGAGATATTGTTGAAAAATAGAGTTGGAGATGAAGAAGATTGAGCGTGATGGGTATTAGTATATCATGTCAAGTGCTTAATGTGTTAGATTTGATGATTGATGTCCACTATTGATAACGAATGAACAAACTTGACTTTATTTCACTAACTTAACATCGTTTTGACTTTGATTAACTAATAATGATGTCATGCATGTCTTATTGAATCATATTAAATTGTAATAGTCGTAACAACATTTAATGGGGCACAATAGCCACTATTATTGACTTTAATTAACCGCCACCACCCACCACCACCATTATTGCTCACTGCCCACCGCCGCCACCACCAACCATCTCTCCAGGCTATCACCACCACCGTCCACCACCCGCCATTTACCATTGCAACCACAACAATCGCTCCCACCCATCGCCATCGTCGCCCACCACCGCCACCACACACCACCACTACTCGCCGCCACCACGCCACCACCCCATCGCTCCCGTCCATCCACTTACCACCACCACCCACCACCACCATTACTGCTCACCGCCCACCACGCCACCACCCCATCGCTCCCGTCGATCCACTTACCACAACCACCCACCACCGCCACCACCAACCATCACTCCCGCCCATCACACCACCGCCCACCACCCGCCATTTACCACCGCCACCACCCGCCATTTACCACCGCCACCACCAACAATCGCTCCCACCCATCGCCATCGCCATCGCCGCCCACCACCGCCACTACTCGCCGCCCACCACGCAACCACCCCATCGCTCCCGTCCATCCACTTATCACCACCACCCACCACCACCATTACTGTTCACTGCCCACCACACACCACCACTACTCGCCGCCCACCACGCCACCACCCCATCGCTCCCGTCCATCTACTTACCACCACCACCCACACCACCATTACTGTTCACCGCCCACCACCGCCACCACCAACCATCGCTCCCGCCTATCACCACCACCGCCCACCACCCGCCATTTACCACCGCCACCACCGACAATCGCTCCCACCCATCGCCATCGCCGCCCACCACGACCACCACTCACCACTACTACTCGCCGCCCTCCACGCCACCACCCCATCGCTCCCGTCCATCGACTTACCACCACCACCCACCACCACCATTACTGCTCACCGCCCACCACCGCCACCACCAACCATCGCTCCCGCCCATCACCACCACCGCCCACCACCCGCCATTTACCACCGCCACCACCAACAATCGCTCCCACCCATCGCCATCGCTGCCCACCACTGTCACCACTCACAACCACAATTACTGCTCGCTGCCCACCACGCCACCACCAACCATCGCTCCCGTCCATCCACTTACCACCACCACCATTACTGTTCACCGCCCACCACGGCCACCACCAACCATCGTTCCCGACCATCACCACCACCGCCCACCACCCGCCATTTACCACCGCCACCACCAACAATCGCTCCCACCCATCGCCGCCCACCACCGCCACCACTATTACTGCTCGCCGCCACCACGCCACCACCAACCATCGCTCCGTCCATCCACTTACCACCACCGCCACCACCACCAACCATCCCTCCCGTCCATCACCACCTACCACCGCCACCACCAACCATTGTTCCCGACCATCACCACCACCGCCCACCACCCGCCATTTACCACCGCTACCACCAACAATCGCTCCCACCCATCGTGCCCACCACCGCCACCACTATTACTGCTCACCGCCCACCATGCCACCACCAACCATCGCTCCCGTCCATCCACTTACCACCACCACAACCGCCACCACCAACCATCGCTCCCGTCCATCACCACCCACCACCGCCACCACCAACCATCGTTCCCGACCATCACCACCACCGCCCACCACCCGCCATTTACCACCGCCACCACCAACAATCGCTCCTACCCATTGCGGCCAACCACCGCCACCACTATTACGGCTCGCCACCCACCACGCCACCACCAACCATCGCTCCTGTCCATCCACTTACCACCACCACCACCAACCATCACTCCCGTCCATCACCACCCACCACCATCTACTCCTTTGTGAATTTGTTGTTACGAGATAAGCCAAAGCTTGGGATAATGGATTAATCATTTTGATCCATCTATGATGAAACACATAGGTCAGCTTCAATTGAGTAGTGTTTCTACTAGAAGAAATACTTGTTGAGATTTTGCCATGTCTATTTACTTTATTTTGGTTTCCTTGAATTTGCTACGTAATTCGCTACGGATTTCACAAACTACTCTCAAGGTTTCTTATTCTGGTATTGCTACGGATTTTGCCACGAATTTTGTTTTGATATTTTTTTAATATTTATTTTTTCTCAAATTGCTACGAATTTTGCTACAGACTTTACCAAAAGTTTTTTTTATTAACATTTTAATATTCATTTTTTGATTTTGCTACGGATTTGCTACGGATTTTATAAATATATTTTTATTATACTATTTTTCTCAAGTTTTCTAGGAATATTGCCACAAAATTTTTTTTGCAACGAATTATCCGTAGCTAAATCGTAGCAAAATGTGTCCCTAGCTAATTCGTAGCTAATCCATAGCAAAAATTGCAACCAATTTTTTCCGTAGCAAAAATCCGTAGCATATGCTTCTTTGTGTAGTAGTGTAACTTGCGATTGTTGTGTATTGTATGAGGAAACATTCAGCCAAGGAAATGGAAATTGAATTCATGGTTTCGAGAGTAATTCACTCTAGAACATGAGGAAACATTCAAACAAGAAAAATTGATTGATAGCATGATTGGTAAACTGTTGAAACTCATGTTAGAGTCTCTAACTGGCATCCAAGATTTGGATGTGATTTAGGGTTTCTGTGTTTGAGTATACTATCGATCAATATCAGTATGGTTTATAACATGAAAAACAATCAATATAATTATGGAATGTAATCGTAATTTATTGAATATGGATAAAAAGATATAGGTTACACAACGATTACAATCATCTACTATATATATACAGAAGACTAGTTGTGTGTCTGCAACATGCAGCGGGGCGCGCACATAACTCCACATTGAACGCATAGTGCGTGTCGGTACATATGTCACATGAGCCTAAAATTGGACGTTAAAACGGACGGGAATGCACATTACCGAAATTAAAACATGCTTAACCAACACCACACGTGTAATTGATGTCGATAAATGGTGTAGGGTGTTGGGTTGAGCGTTTATCAAGATTGGGTTACGTGAGTTACGCGGTGTTGGACACGTGTTTATCGGCCCCGATACATGTAAACAACGATATCTACGTAACCTGTAACGAAAATGAAAAGGCAAATCTGAAAATATACAATAATTTGAATTCAATCATTTTTTAAACCAACCCGTGTTTCCCCAAATCTGTACCGACTCGACAACGTAATGAATTGGCCCCTTTCTACTCCACTACGTAAAAAACGACTTTTAGCCACACATGTGGTCCGGACGATTTGCCACACTTCGGCTTAAATGTGTGGCTATAAGGTCTTTGACCGCATTAGAAAACCTTCCTGACTAGTTTTGGCCACACATGTGTATCTTCATGTGACCATTCTATACCGACTCAGGTACTTTTCGCCACACTTTGAAAAAAAAACTGTGACATAGCCACGTTATAAAAATGTGTGACGAAATGTGACCTACGGTCATAGTTTGCTTGATCTTTATACATGTGACCAAAACACATGTATTAGCCACACTTTAAGAGAAAACTATGACATTTAACTAGCCACGTGGCCAAATGTGACGAACGGCTATTGTATTGATAAGAGATGTGTCTAAAAGGTAAAAGATATAGCCACTTATATTACGTTGTGTGACCTAATGTTATATTTGTTAGCCACATTTTTAATAATGTGGCAAAATATGACAAACAACTATTGTATTTATTAATAATGTGGCTAAAACCTTAAAACATATGGCCACTTATACGAGGTTGGTGACCAAAGAGTAGTTTATTTTTATTTTTCCTAAGCTTTTTATTGTCACGGATACACTTATTTTTCCTAAGCTTCACTATCTTCTTCACGGTTTCCGATTGATTTCCGGCAAATTGGAAACCAATCTATCACACCCCAACCTACAGCGGAATATGCCGGGGCGCGACATTGATTGTATCATAGCTAGAAGACACTAAGTAAAATACACGTGTCAATATTTAAATTATGTATCATAGCTAGAAGACGTTTATTGTTTCATAGCTAGAAGACTAGTTGTGTTTCCACACGTTGCAGCACGACGCAAGTAACTCCACATTGAATGCATAGTCCGTGTCGGTACATACGTCACCTGACGACAGTGCGTACGTAGCCTAATATTGAACGTGTAACCAGACGGGAAGGCACGTTACTGACACTAAAACATGCTTAACCAACACCACACGTGTAATTCATGTCGATTAATGGTGTAGGGCACTGGGTTGAGCGCTTATTAAGATTGGGTTATGTGACACGTGTTTATCGGCACCGATACATAGAAACAACGATATCTACTTAACCTGTAACGAAAATCAAAAGGCAAATCTGAAATATATAATAATTTGAATTGAGTCATTTTTTTAAACCAACCCGTTTTTGCACCAAACCCGTACTGACTCGACAATGTTCAGACTTGGCCCCTTTCTACTCAACTATGTGAAAAATAAAAAAATTGGTATTTCGAGTTGGTATTTCTCTTTTTCTTTGTTATATTATTCGTAGGTTTACAAGGGATTTAAATAATAATGTAAACCTATACATAGAAACTATAATCAAGATAATCTTGGTAAATAATAGCAGGCAACATCAAAGGCTAAAAATAAGATGCCAATACTCCCCCTCAAATAAGAGTGTGTAGGTTCCGAACACCCAATTTGCCTAGTAAGGTATGAAGTTGTTGTGCCCCAGGTGGTTTGGTAAGCAAATCTGCAAGCTGCATGGTAGTGGCAATTTGAATAGGCTTAATATCTTTTGATTCAACTCGTTTACGAACAAAGTAGCAATCCATCTCGACGTGCTTCGTTCGTTCATGAAAAACAGGGTTGTTGGCAATTTGAATAGCATATTTATTGTCACAAAAGAGAGACGTGGGACCGACTATGGTAACTTCCAGCTCCTTTAGAAGCCATCTAACCCAAAGGGCCGGGTCTCACTTATAGTGTGCGCCATGGATCTGTATTCGGCTTCGGCGAATGAGAGAGAGACTACCGACTGTGTCTTGGATTTCCAAGATATTGGTCCACCACCGAAAAGTAACACATAACCTGTCCGCGATCTTCTGGTAAACGGACATCCCAACCAATTTGAATCTGAGTATGCAATCCGCCATCTTTTGGAAGCAAAATACCTTGACCGGGTGTGCTCTTCAAATATCTAAAAACACGAATAACTGCGTCCATGTGATTTTGTCGAGGGTCAGCAGCAACGAATTGGCTCAAGATGTTAACCGATTAAGTAAGATCTGGGCGTGTTGCTTGAAGATAGAGAAGACGTCCGATTAATCTCTGGTACTGGTTTGCATCAACTTCTGGTTCTTTGCTCTCCTTGTCTAATTTCAGGTTTTTCTCCATTGGAAATAAGCTTGGACGACACTCTTGAATGGTAGTGGCAATTTGAATAGGCTTAATATCTTTTGATTCAACTCATTCACAAACAAAGTAGCAATCCATCTCGACGTGCTTCGTTCGTTCATGAAAAACAGGGTTGTTGGCAATTTGAATAGCAGATTTATTGTCACAAAAGAGAGACGTGGGACCGACTATGGTAACTTCCAGCTCCTTTAGGACGAGGGTGCGATTGCTCAAATCAAGGAACCCCGCGCACATCAAAAGACTAGGCACATTGAGCGGAGATTCAACTACATAAGGGATGAAGTTGAAAAGGGAAAGATATGTATTCGCAAAGTTCACACTGATCAAAACATTGCGGACTCACTCACGAAACTCCTTGAAAGGCCGAAGCATGAGGGTCATACTTGCGCCTTAGGACTTCGATATTCTAGTGATTGGATTTGATCAAAATTTGTATTTGGATATTGGAACAATTTTATTTAACTCAATCATATGGTTTTGGTTATGGTCATGTTCTTGAGTTATGTTCCATTTTAGTATGTTTAAATCCGTGAATAATTTGAGTTATTCTAAACGTCCGTAGTCGTTCATATTTGTGGGAACAAATGTGAAAGTAAGACTATTATGAACATTGGATTGGTAGATATTCATGAGGTATGAATATAGCAAAGGGTTGCTGCCAAGGTTCATAGATATTTATGGGATAAATATTGGACTGACCCGCTCTCAATTTTACTGCATGGAATCCTTGGGATTTGTGATCATAAGTAAATTTGAGTAAAGGCGAACTTCATAGTATCCTCCGACCTGAGATACATATTGGGTCTTGATATTCATCGACTATTATGCTTTGACTTAGTTCTTCGCTGCTTTGAAATGTGTCAGTACATAAGGCTAAGCTCAAGTATAGTATAAGGTGACAGTGAGAGACGTATATAGTCAATATGGAATTTGTCCCTCTTATTCATTGAGAGTTAAATGTCTAAGGCCTGACAAGTTAAATCAACAGAGAATGATCACTCTGTGTCTCTGGATTTAACATGACATTTGTGGCAAAAGGATAAATGATAGTTTCACCTAAATCATTTTCAAGTATGGGACTTGAAAGGGATGATGTTATTGAATGGCACTTCGTCATGAGTATTAGGGGTAGTAAACCGTAGTTAGGCGGTATTTGCTACTTGCATCAATCTTCTATGTATCTTGTGCAAGTGGGAGATTGTTGGAATTGATCTGCCAGACACATATTAGAGGTGATGTGGCTAGTACGTACTGATCCAAGTCGGGTCATATCCAATAACAAGCTAGACAAACACCGAGAATATTTGTTTATGTATGATATGATCATAAGTAAATGAATATTGACACTTGAGTTATTTGGAAAAGGGTTTCTAAATAAAAATGTACTTGTGTAATAAGCAAATCATATGGATGATTTATGTTTTATGAGAGAACATTACATGTTGTTAATTAAGTTGGTTAAATAACAATATGTGAATAATGGTTACTAAGCATGTCACCCAACATGTAATAAGTTTTGTTATATCTTATAAATATATATATGGATATATATTTATGTTATAAAACAAAATTGATAATATTAATAATGTAAAGGAATCTCTTATACTTGATATTATTTTATTATTAAAGTTGAGGTAGTGGAGACATGCAATGGATATCATTGGTGGAGAGAAAGATGCTTTTGAATAAAACTAAGTCTTTCTCTTTCCTTCTTTCATAACACATAATTAATTATACACAAGTAACAAAGGTTTCTCTCTTCTCTTTTCCTCTTGGATTTTCGGCCAAGGAAGAAAGGCAAGGAAGAAAGGATTATCAAGTGTTCAAATCCTAGCTAGAAGTGGTGTCTTGTTGGAGCTTGGGGTATACTAGCTTCAGGAGCTTCCATATTCAAGTTCTTGCCTTTCAATCATCATCCTTTTCACACTTCTTTGGTTACTTGAAAGGTAGTTTAACATGCATGAACTTATAGTGACATGCATGTGTTTGATAGTGTGTAATTCGTATTTGGATCCGGGTTTAGGTTTTGCATGTATTGAATTGGTTCTATACACTAAAACTAACAAGATTTAAAACTTATATCCGCTGCGTTTTTGGTAAAATAAGGATTTTATCACTTTGATAATCTTGTTAAAACCCAACATTAAAACCATGGGATTTAAAAAAAACGATGGGATTAAAAATGATGGGATTTCAAGACGATGGGATTTCAAAACGATGGAATTTCAAAAACGATGAGATTTTAAAAACGATGGGATTTCAAAAACGATGGGATTTAAAAAATTTTGGTTTTTGTCAACCGATGGGTTTTGTAAATCGATGGGTTTTGTAAATCGATGGGATTTAAATTGATGAGTTTTGAAAAGTATTTTTGAAAGGTGATCGATTTTGAAAAGTGATCAAATTTGAAAACTGATCGATTTTGAAAACTGAGCGATTTTGAAAACTGAGCGATTTTGAAAACTGATCGATTTTGAAAAGTGATCAAATTTGAAAACTGATCGATTTTGAAAACTGAGCGATTTTGAAAACTGATCGATTTTGAAAACTGGTCGATTTTGAAAACTGATCGATTTTGGAAACTGATCGATTTAGAAAACTGATCGATTTAGAAAACTGACCGATTATGGAAACCGATCGATTTTGGAAACTGTTCGTTTTAGAAAACTGATTGATTTTGAAACTGAGCGATTATGAAAACTGATCGATTTTGAGAACTGATCGATATTGGAAACTGATCGTTTTAGAAAACTGATCGATTTAGAAAACTAATCGATTTTGAAAACTAAGCAATTTTGAAAAACTGATCGATTTTGGAAACCGATCGATTTTGAGAACCGATCGATTTTGAAAACTGAGCGATTTTTGGCAAAGTAGGCGAAAATTTTAAACAAATTTAGTAAGTCACCAACCCACTTTCTTGTCACCTTTCTCAACCATATCCAAATACATGTTTAACACAAATTTTCAAGACAACCTTCACATGTAACCATACAAACACAATTTCTTGAGAATCACACACCACAAACACACACTTTAACACATCTTGAACAACTTATATATCTCAAGAACCTCGGGAACACAAGAACCCAAAACCAATTATTTTCTCCAAAATTCGGTCTTTTCACATACAAGACCAAAATCCAAGGTTGTGACCCAAGATCTACAACTAGTAAAGCCCGAAAGCTATGATACCAATTGTAGGTCCCAAAACGACCACCGAACGGATTTTGCACTTGATAAACGTGTCAAGATGGGTGCGGTAAATCAAACGATCGAACAAAAATATAAAGATAATAAGTATAGTGAACGACTCCATAATCGGTAAAAGATTAATAACATTAAATTAGAACCAACCCACCCAAGGTGAGCTCCCCTTGGGTGGTAATTTACATCTTTCAAACACACACATAAAAGACTACAAGTGATCTATATATAGCCTAATACATATTCTAGAAGATCTCCTCCCGTTGAAGCTAAACGCGTGTTCCCGAAGCTCTCGTTTCGTGTCCGGTTTCCTCGTCGGCTTTAACTATTTCCTTGACCATAATATAATTAACGGTTTTCGAAATTTGATATCGCAAGCCACACTTTTTGGTCTTACAATTATTCACTAAATTCATCCAGTAATTTAGCAAAACCTAATTATTTTCAAAATCTTATCAGTCTGATCCAACAATATATACAATATGTTTGCGTGTGTGTAGTGCTAATCAATGTAACCACAATCACATTCTTTATACAAAAAGAAGAGATCCACGGGCATTTATAACTAACAATGACAAAGTCTGAAGATAAGCATCTGGAATAAACATTTCGAATCAAGTCATCATTATGGAAGAAACATTACTAATATCTGATGTATTTATGTCACAATATAATTCTTATGTTAATATCCTAGGTTAGACATGCAGCGGTTAAGGTTAGTTACGTCCTGCCAATTTTGTGAAATTGCTTGTTCTTAGTTTTTTATAAATATCAGTTTATGTTTGTTCATATATATTCTCTCGGAATATTTACCGCACACAAAAAAATATCGATCAAACCTATTTTTATTTGAAACCCTAAAACTAATAACTGGTAGATCTTTGTGCAGAAACAATCCGAAGTCCATGAAGTAACAATTGTGTTCCAAGCCAAGGACGGCGTTGATTGTTCGCCTGCAAGTCCTTAGCTCCTTCTTGGTTTGTTTGATGATCATTAAGTTAATGCTCAATGTGATGGAATCTATGACTTCAATTTGAATCAAGAATCTTGCGCATCTTCTGTCGAAAGAGTTACACATTTAAATATTACAAATATTTTTAATGCAAACAACCGGGCCACTACCAACACGTATCTTGATCAAGATTTCAAGATTCAGAAATCATGATAAAAGGAGCTGATGGAAGGACTGAAATGACATATGGTTTGTAAGCCTGACCTGGAAATTACATGCATGTGGTAATAAACAAGGAAGGGTGTGTTCTTTAATCAAGAGAAATATGCTGCAAGTCTGTTGATCAAAGTTGGTATGAATCGGTGTAACGGTAAAGATACACCAATGAATACAAGTGAAATTTTTCATGTAGATGATGGTGCTGACAAGGTGATGCTCCTATGTACCAAAGATTGATAAGTGGACTCATGTGTCTAACCTTCAGAAGACCTGATATTTCATTTGATGTAGGGCTGTTAGCAAGGTTCATGTAGAAGAGTGGTAAGATATGTTGAAGTTGGGTATTTGGTTCGCAAGAGACTGTGATATAAAACTTGTGGGCTATAGTGATAGTGATCGGGTTGGGTGAATTGATGGTAAGAAGAGTGTCAGCTAATGTGTTTATGGGGTTGTTGTGCAAAAAGTAGGTGTTCAAAGAAGTAACACATTGTTGCATTGTCTAGTACTAAAGCAGATACATCCCTTGTACTAGTGCAACATGTCATGCTATTTGGCTGAGAAGAACATTGGAAGAATTATGTGTAAACCAAGAACATGACGCAGTCATTTATTGTGAAAATTTGTGGTTCTTCCAGCAAAGATTGCTTATGTGCAGGGAAAGAAAAAGTCATGGCAATACGTCAGTGCATACTACAGTACGGGATGTCAAATTGACGCCCATCATGATGAATCATTAATCATGTTCACTTAGTAGCACAACAACAGTCATGATGCGCCGAGAAAATGGCTAACTCACCTACCTGCATCACTCTCAAATGAAGACTCTATCTGAACTCAATATGAACTTCTTCAAGAGGGCAGCTAGTGATTGTTCAACTGAAGAGGGACGCCACAATTGGTTTGCCCGTTATCCCCAAAGACAATCAACAATGGTAAAAATCACAGGCATCTTACTGCAATCAATCCTCTCACCAGCAAGAAGAAATTGGCCTTGAGCTATCCAATGTCCAAGGATGGACCTCAGAAGACCCATCGAACCAGACAAACTGAAGGATTTCAAGTCATGGCACTTTGACAGCCAAACCGGTGAAGCTGTTATCCAGTGTCATGGAAGCAAGTGTTAAGAATCCTTATGATTCTTTGATGAACACATGTTGAGGCTTTTTGACAAGAAGAACCTGATGAAGCTCCTCAAGAGTCCGCAGATCGCCATCTCCAGTTCAACTAGTTCGTTCGTCATGTCATTGAAGACCCGCTAGAGGATGAAAACATTGCTTATGAGACGGACTTAAGACGGAAGCTGAGGAAATAACACCAAAATACTAAAGGGAGATTGTAGGGGCCGTTTTGTTTGTTAGTCTTTTGTATCATTTCTTGGTGTTTTAATTTAGCTTTCGTTTGTTGTTATAATGTTTGGGCCTAAGCCTTGTATTGTGACCCCATTGGGCTGGACATAATGAAACAAGCATGGCTTAAGCAATAAATAGTGCAATCATACCCATACCCATGCAACACAACCTTTTGCAAATCTTATCCAAACTTTCCACCAACTATCTCTACTCCCTCTCTTTCTTTTCCTTATCGGTTAATAATCTAACACCAACAAGATCCGATATCTCGGTTAACTTGTACGTGATTTCCGCTTGATTACAAGGGATTGATCAAGAACTTTGTTGTTTGATCCGTTCTAAGGACCTACAAGAATGTTGGAAGATTAATGAGTAAAACAAAAACATGCCGCAGTAATATATTGTGACAATATGTCAGCTATATGTTTGTCCAAAAACCCGATGCTGAATGATCGATCAAAACACATCGAGTTACAACGTCATTTTATAAGAGAGATGCCGCAGTAATATATTTACTTTGGAGTTCTGCAAAGACTGATGAGCAAAGTACAGATGGTTTCACAAAGGTATTATCACGTGAAAATTTCGTTTATTTCAGGCATATGTAGGCTGTGCATTAATTTGAATCACCGGAGGATATTAATATATAATTCAAATATTAAGGTTGTTGAGTTTCCTGATTTCATGCAGCTCAAGTTTGAATAAGAGATGTTATCCAAGTGGTTAAGAGAGTTCGAGTTTTTAGCCTATATTTCAAGTATACGTTTGTTTTTCTTTGTGTATTTAAGTTCTGGTTATTCTCTGATTATGTATTCACTTGTAAAGTATTCAATATTAATTCAATCATTTGAGTCATCTCTCTTCATCTGATTATTCAATTGATTGTATACTAAAGTTACATGCTCATACCAATAGATATTTTCTATCAGACCCCGATTAGGTAATTGCGGAAGCGTAATACGGGAATGTAACCGATAACTCTCGTATCAACCAGAGTTACTGTAGTTGTGTACTAAAGTTGCAATTGATTGTATACTGAAGTTGCATGCTCATACCAATAGATATAACTCTGATATCAACCACATTGTTTAAAAAGAAATTCAACAAGCTAATTTATATCACATTACATTGGTTGGTACTAATTTTACAAATTAGGTGAAATAAACATAACAAGTTCTCGGGCTTCTTATTCATTACTATGTACTTGCGTCTATTTTCAGCGATTCAACTTCATTTTTTACCACCGAGCACATAGCAGTCGTTCCAACTTTGGCTGACCTGAAAAGCATATTAAAACGAGTCAACTACGTCTAGTTGGTGAGTTTCAAGTTTCACGAGTATGAACAAAAATCAGTATACGAGTTCATAAAGGTCACAGTATGTGTGTGTGTATGATGTTTTTATACTAAACCACAAGTGAAACCGAAAGAAGCTAAAACACATGGCCACCCCTGCCCATGCACTCTCGTTGGTATTTAACAGCCACTTTGCCCCAAGTATGTACTATGTCTAACACCACATAGCAGAATGTAATAAGTATAAATGAGAATGTGAAACTGGGTTAACATGTTTTGGCATACCCCTCCAGCCCTGTCAGTTGGGTTTGTCAAACCGATAGTACTATCCACACGTCACTAGCGCGAAGTTAATCACCTGTGTTTATGGGGACTTTTTAGTGTTAGTACTTAGAGTAGTAATGATCGGTTACACTTGTACTATGTATAATGCCTTGACTATAGTTCGTATCCTATAGTCGGAATAGTAAGGTTAACACTAGTATAGTCTTTAAACTAAATCGGGTTGTTTAACTAGTCTGGATATAGCTGTTACGCCCTACAACATGTTACTAGTCTTAGATTGTGACGTTGTACGCTGTGTAGTGTTTAAAACCAGATTTGGCTCAGTTGCACCGTTTTCTGTGCTTAGCCAAGTTGATCGTTTACGCGTTTTGGAAATAGATAAGATCACAAAAACTTAAGTAACCATACTATTTGATAAAATGATTTGATTTATTAAAGAAGTTTAATGTTTTAGTATCTGGTTTGATCGCAGGGTTCGTTTCCGTTTTCATACGGATTTGATTATACAAAACGTGTACAATCCACCCGAATTGTCCGGAAATCTCATAAAAAGTTCTTTTTTATCAGCTTTATCAAAAACTATGATATTTGACCACTTTTAAGGTTTAGACATACCAGTCAGTTCGTTAAACACAAAACTACCGGTTTTGTTAAAACATATATATATATATTCTAAATATTTAATTAATCATAACTATTTATGTAATTATATTTAGATTATGAGACTTCTTGTAAAAATAAATTAAATTTTGTAGAAGATTATTTCAGAATTTTTGTGCTTAAATATTTAATTATAAAAATTCATTTTATGTGTTATAATTAACCCATTTACACCAAACGATTCCCGAAAAATCCAATAATTTTACTAAGTGGCAACATTAACATAATATAAACCTTGTAAAATTTCCAGAATCTAATTCTTTGGCCAAAATACACTTTTGTGTAGTTTTCGGCTGTTGAAACCCGAATAAAAGGCGATAGCACAAACTTCACTTAGACATGTCCAAATGATTCAAAATTTTACCATCATCTTACCATCACACTTCAAAGCTTCAAACCAAATTTTCATAAATAAACGGTGATAAATTTGCCAAATATTCTTTGTTTATCAAACAATTACCAAATTTGAACCGGGACTCACTTATTAGATCCCTAATGTCCCTTAAAAGTTTCAAAAACTAACAACTAGAATGTCACAACCTAATACTAAACAGCCCCTAAACGAGTAATACGTTAATTACCTTGTCAGTTATCGAGAGGTTTTGGTGGTTTTATCGACTCTACGGGTCTTGTGTCACAATGTTAGTGTGTCTACATATCATACAACACAATACCAAGCATAAATCATCTATAGTTCAGCCTTGTTAATTATGGTTTCGGTTAGGGTTTCAAACCGAACTTTTAAACCGTAAAAACATTATATTAACATTCTAATCCGTGTTTTTGTTCAAAACTCCATATGGTTCTGACTTGTAAAAATATTTAACAACAAAACATGATTTTAGGTAATTTTTAAGGTTTTTGGACGGTTAAACTTGTTTAATACTAATCAAGACATGTTTATATGTTAATTACATGATTATAACATGATTAAGTCTTCATAAAAATAGATCTCACCTTAGAGTTTGCCTGATAAAACTGAAGAATAGCAAAGAGTGCAGGTCTAACTATGTTTTTGAAGTGTTAAAATGACTTAGAACAATCAATAGTTTGATAAATATCTAAAGGGGGGTTGGTCCCTTTTGGCGGCCGGACTTGGGGGGGGGGGGATTGGGACTCTCAGTGGCCCATTGACGCCTTGGTTTTCGTGCCACGTGTAAATCTTGGTCCAAAATTTAGTTCAGTTTTTCGCAAGAAAACTATTTCGAGTGCGAAAAACAACGCGAAAACGAGTGTTTTTCAGCCCATTTTGTAAAATAAGAAAAATATACTGACTCGTTTTAAAAATCCAAAGTATTTCAACGGATTGTTTAAAACAACTTATATAAGTGTCCCATAAGTCATTTTCGGCTTGACGGATGCTACAATGCTCGTTTTGATGTTAACGTTTGCGTTTAAACTCATAGCGTATTGTTATACGAAACCTTTTTTCGTTTAAATGGTTTTACACGTTTTGGGGTATTAATATTAAATAACAGCTCAATATATATACGGGTCAAAACCAGTATTAGTCTGTTACTCATTTAATCGTTACGAATTAACCGATTTATCGTTTACTCGCTACGTAGTGAATGTAATCGTTTTGTCACGAATGTCACATTCTCCTCCAATTAAGAAATTTCATCCCCGAAATTTGATGTGTCAACGGTTTTCTTTTTAGGAAACAGGTGAGGGTATTTCTTTCAGAATTCGTCCTTTCGTTCCCAAGTAAATTCAGGTCCCTGTTTTGAGTTCCATCGAACTTTTACCAATGAGATTTTGTCGTGTCGTAACTGTTTGGTTTTCCTGTCCACAATTTTTACTGGTTCTTCTACAAAGTTTAGCTTTTCATTCACCTGAACATATTCCAGTGGTACTATCGCCGACTCATCAGTCAGACACTTTTTCAGATTCGACACATGAAATACATCGTGAATAGTGCTCAGTTCTACGGGTAATTTCAGTCGGTAAGCTACGGGACCAATGTTTTTATATCTATGGACTAACTTACCGGTCTTTCCAAACCTTATAACACCTTTCCAGGGGACACCTTCAGAAACACTTCGACACCTATTTCGAAAGATAATGGGTTTCTACGAACATCGGCATAGCTCTTTTGTTGGTCACGTGCGGCTTTCAGTTTTCGTATAATCTTATGAATCTTATCAATTGTTTCTTGAATCAAATCTGATCTTGAAATTTGAGTATCATCCATTTCTGTCCAACAAAGTGGAGATCTACATTTTCGTCCGTATAATGTTTCATAAGGCGCTGCTTGTATACTACTATGGTAACTGTTATTGTACGAGAACTCAATGAGTGGGAGATGTTGATACCAATTTCCTTTGAAATCCAGTACACAAGCACGAAGTAAGTCTTCTAATGTTGGAATGGTTCGTTCGTATTGGACATCTGTTTGGGGATGGTAAGCGGTACACATATCTATTCGAGTTCCCAAGGCTTCTTGAACTACTTGCCAAAAATGTAAAGTAAAGTGACTGTCTCGATCTGAAATAATCGAAAATGGTACTCTATGTCGAGATACAATTTCGCCAATGTAAATTTGAGCGAGCTATTCGGTAATGTAGTTGTTACAAATTGGAATGAAGTTTGCGGATTTGGTTAATCGGTCTACAATAACCAGAATTGCATTATGTCCTCGGGAGGTTTTGGGAGGTGTGTTACGAAGTCCATTGTAATTTGTTCCCATTTCCATTGTGGGATTTCAGGTTTTTGTAACATTCTCGAAGGCTTCTGGTATTCGGCTTTAACCCGTGCACAAGTTGCAAATTTACTTACATACAAGGCTATATCCTTTTTCATACCAGGCCACCAGTAAAATTCCTTAACATCTTTATACTTCTTATCAGTACCTGGATTAATAGAATATTTAGATTCATGTACTTCATCAAGAATCAGTTCACGAAGATTATGAAGTATGGAATCATGCCCGGTTTTTGTAATAGAATATATCATCGGGTTTCCTCTCAAATTTCTTTTCATTCGCGTGCAATTCTTCCTTTTCTAATTAATCTTCTTTTAATGCTTCGTATTGTGCAACACGAATTGGTTTGATAAGGCTATTCTGAACAATCATTCCAAGTGCCTACACTTTTAGGGGTTTAATTCATTCCACTAGACTTAATGCATCCGCTACTATATTGGACTTACCCGGATGGTACTTAATTTCACAATAGTAGTCATTTAATAGTTCAACCCATCTTCTTTGCCTCATGTTCAGCTCTTTCTGATCAAATATGTCATGTACGCTTTTGTGATCTGTGTAAATTGTACATTTGGTGCTGTACAAGTAGTGTCTCCAGATTTTTAATGCAAATATAACTGCTCCCAATTCCAAGTCATGGGTTGTATAGTTCTTCTCATGTACTTTTAATTGTCGGGAGACATATGCTATTACTTTCTTTCTTTGCATCAGTACGCAACCTAAACCTTTACGAGATGCGTCGCAATAGAGTACCAAACATCAGTTCCATCTAGAAGACTTAGTATTAGAGGTTCACAAAATTTTTGTTTTAATGTTTGGAAGGCCATTTCTTGTTCTTCTCCCCAGTCATACATTCGATCTTTCTGAGTTAGGAGGGTTAAAGGTTGGGCAATGCATGAAAAGTTTTCAATAAATCGTCGGTAATACATGGCTAATCCTAAAAATTGGAGAATTTCTTTTGGCGATTTAGGTACTTGCCAATTCTTAATAGCCTCAATTTTACTCGGGCTACTTGGATTCCTTGTTGATTCACAATGTGTCCTAAAAATTGTACTTATGGTAACTAGAATTCACATTTGGACAACTTGGTGTATAACTTTTATTACCTCAATAATTCCAAGATTACCCACATAGGTTGCTCGTGTTCCTCCATACTTTTCGAATATATCAAGATTTTATCGATAAACACTATCACGAATTTATCAAGGTAGGGTTTGCAAACTCCGTTCATGAGATCGATAAATATTGCAGGTTCATTGGTCAATCCAAACGGCATAACCAAATATACATAGTGACCATACCTAGTTCGTAAGGCTGTTTTTGGGATATCTTCCTCTCGAATTCTTACTTGATGATAACCAGATTTGAGATCGATTTTTGAACAATACTTTGCACCCTAAAATTGATCAAACAAGTCATCAATTCGAGGTAATGGGTATTTGTTCTTGGTAGTCACTTTATTGAACTCCTGGTAATCAATACACATCCGAAAACTTCTGTCTTTCTTTTTCACAAATAACGCCAGTGCTACCCATGGTGAATAACTAGGTCGTATAAAGCCCCTATCTAGTAACTCTTGCATTTGGTTAGATAGTTCTTGCATTTCAGAAGATGAAAATCAGTAAGGCGCTTTGGCAATGCGAGCTGACCTGGTATTAGGTCAATACGGAATTTGACTTATCTGATCGGTGGTAAACCATGAAATACATATGAATATTCGTGTACCACTTGGATGTCTTCTATTAGTTTTTCATCGGGTTCCTTGATTGTTACACTCGCCAAGTATAACGTATAACCTTGGCACAAATACTTTACTGCCTTAAGTTGGGATATGAGAGGCAATACAGTACCAGATTTCTCACCTTGAACAATCATTGCCTCATCATTCGAAAGTGGTATCCTAACATTCTTATTCTTACAAACAATTTCAGCTTTATACTTAGGCAGCAGTCATACAGACTATAACATCGAAACTTCCTAATTCCACTGGAAGTAAATCAATAAGAAACGGGTGGTCATTTAACATAAGGGAACCGTTTTGGACTATGCGGTTAACAAGTATAGACTTACCGTTAGCGAGTTCTATAGTGTATGTTTTTGTTAGCTTACTAACCGGCATATTTTCTAAGGGTAAAAGGTTAAAAGATACGAAACTTCTATCGGCGCCCGTATCAAACAAAACTGAAACATAATGACCGGAAACTATAAATGTACCAGTTAACAGGTTCGGATCATGACGCACTTCACCCGATGCTATTACAAAAGCGTGTCCTCTAGCTGCGTTGGAAGTTGATGCTTGTGTGTTGGAAGTATATCCGATAGTATTCCATACTAACACATTCGTAGTAGGTACAGAGGTTCATGGCAGGTGGGGTTTGTTGATTGAGTTGTGGTCAGGTTGGTTGAGGCCGAGGTAGTTGGGTTGGTTTTTGTGGTCGTGTACATTATTATTGTTGGTTCTACAATTGGGAGCATAATGTCCAGTCTTTCCACACTTGTAACATATTACCGGTTTGCAATCACCCACATGATGAAGATTACTGATATGGTCTAAATTATACATATTATTATATAAATATTCTTACACTTTTAGGTACTTTTGAGACCGGTTTTATTGAATATTATTTTAATTGGTTCATATGTGGGTTTTTAATGTTATAAGAGATAACAAGCTAAAATAAGAGATTTAAACAAAAGTGCTCTCAAGTAATTAAAATTTAACATATTAGATAAATGTTTATATAATACGCCGAATTCAAACAATTTGGTTTGTAAAGTTAACTAATTGGTTTAACGTGAATTGTTGTAGGCCACAATAACAACTAATTGGTTTGTCCAGTAGGGCGTATATAAAATAAGAATGATGTTAAAAAAACCTAACGCAAAGATAATAAAGGGGGTTTCTCTGACACGACAAGAAGAGGGAGGCCACCCCTACTGTGTTGGTGTGACAGTGCACGGGAGCAAGAAAAGAAAACAAAAATAGGAAGCAAGCAGGTCATATATATATTATTATTCGATGAGACGATTTGTTTGTTTTGTTTTGTTTTGTTTTCGCTATGTTTTTAAATATGAGATACTAAAACTATTATACTTCCTAGGTTTGGATGAATACTTTGTAGACTTGTTTTATTTTCGGTCTTGGATTATTATTGATTAGTTCATGTTTTGGTAAAGTTTTTATTGTATTTGGTTGTGATGCATATGTGTATTTGGTATTAATTCATTATCAATTTATTGTGTGTTTACAACTAGTTTATGGTATATTGTTAACGTATTCAATAGGAATGGTAATTGAGAGTTTAGAGATACCTTATATTCTGTCACTAGAGAGACCGGGAGATAACTAAGTGTCGTTTGTTTTGGTCTTTTGCGGGTTGGGTAGTGATTGCACGGGAGTGAGTTGCCCTAGACTCTTTTGATTCTTACAGATCCGAATTATAGCCGAATTCAATATAATACCTCTTTACACCTTAGGGTATATTGTGATTAGAGAGACCGAGAGGTAATTTAATCTTGGGTACCTTAGCATAGTTAGGTAAAGTGAGATCGAGAGGTGATCCGAACCATTTAACTGTTGAGCTTTACATTATATTTTGGGTTCTTAGGTATTGTTGGCGAGACTGGGAGGTGATCTAGCATTCTTTAGTTATTCCTTAAGTTTCATATTTTTAGAATCCGGTTACCAATCATAAAACCAGTTCTTAGAGTTTACAAGTTTACTAGTAGGATTCCTGCCTAGGTAGTTGTTTCACCTTATTTTAGTTCTAAACCGATTTGTGTGTGTCTTGTTTCAGTTTCAGTTAAAGTATTAGTTAGTTTATAATTAAAAATAAAAAACAAAAAAATCAATTAAATCCATTTATTTAAGTTGTTAATTAAAGTCTAGTTTATGTGCCGCTAGTGTCCTGTGGGTTCGATATTCGGACTTCATTAGGCTTTACTACATTTGATAGGTACACTTGCCTGTCTAGTGGTCTAGCATTAGGAGAGTCTAGATTTATAAATTTAAAACTAGAGTGTCTATGTTAGGTTTTTATATACCACGTTTTGCACATCAAGTTTTTGGCGCCGTTGCCAGGGATACTTTGGCGATAGCGAAACTAGCCTTGATTAAACTTAATTGATTTATTGGTCTTTGTGTGTCTTAAGTTGTGGCGCGTCTTGTGAATCTGTGTCTTAGATATAGTGTGTCTAGTTGTGTTTAGGATAATTTAGTTTATGTTTTATTTCGTCGAGTCTGGTTAATATGTTTAACCGATCGAGTCAGTTTAGGAGTGTTTTATATAGAAGATGTTGGAAAGAGATTATGTTGGAAAGATCCAAACAAGAGGAACATGAAAGACTCCAAAAAGGTTGAGGCAACGGAAGCCAGACTTGATAAGTTGATCGAAAGAGAAAGAATCCGTAAAATAGAGGAATTCGAAGCCAGACTTGATAAGTTGATAGAATTAGAAAGACTCCGTAAGAGAGAGGAACTCGAAGCTAGGTTAGACGAGATAAGTGCTAGATATCAAATTGAGAGTTTTTCTTACAAGGAGCACGAAGCCGGCTATGAAACGGATGATGACTTTTGGAATGATGATGACAAGGGCGCGATAGAAGAGATGGAGTTGGAGCTACCTGATTACACAATATCGTTAATTGAAGATGTCGTTGTGAAGCCACTTGACTAGATGGAAGATGAAGAAGAAGAGGAGCATGTACCATCTTGGGAAGATGAGTTTGGTGATGAGTCGGTGGGTTTACCACTTTTTGAAGTCAATGAAGAATTTGACACTGTTGGCTATCTTATCTACTTAGAGACACTAATCATGGGAAAGCCAACAATGGTGATCAAGCGTGCACTAAACGAAAAAGAAGAGGAAGTGGCAACGGAGGAGGATCAGAATATGGTGGTAGTTGAGTCGCCACATCGTAGGAATTTTTGCGGGTCTATGAAAGAACTAGATATTGGATCGCCACCAAAATCGACAAAGCCACAAAAGAGGAAGCGGAAATGCTTGGATCAACACGTTTTGAGGGTTCAAAAATGGTACATTAAGAGTTATATGACAACACTAAAATGTAAGAATAACCATTTTCCTCATTATACGTCACGTGTTAGGTTTGGTCCCGGTAATTTAAGACTTGGTGGTCGTACCCGTTTGAATGTTTTAAAATGCTTTTAATTTTCACTATGTGCTATTTGTTTAAATATGTTGGAAGGGTGGAACTAAACGGGTTAGACCGGGGTTGGATAAAAGAAGATCCTCCTTATTGAGATTTCAGGAGGGTGTCTGGCTGAAGACTCTTCTGTAAACTTAGCGCTTCCCATGAGGCAACCCGGTAGTATGTTTTTGCTTTTATTTTTTATTTTTATATTTATTTTTGGGGTTTCTTGCTTTCGTTTACTGGCCGCGTGTT
This sequence comes from Bidens hawaiensis, assembly GCF_021521415.1. NCBI lineage: Eukaryota > Viridiplantae > Streptophyta > Magnoliopsida > Asterales > Asteraceae > Bidens > Bidens hawaiensis. The sequence goes on from NW_027498969.1 coordinate 114,996, forward strand.
TTCTGTTTTTTTTTTCAGGTTGCTCCAGGAATGTTTGTGGAAGGTTGATGATACATGGTTTGATTCAAGTGTGGGGAGACTATTTGCTTACTGATTACCGCTTTCGTTCGTAAGTGATAACTTGGTAAAGAGCACTGGAGTATGAGGTTTTCGTTCTTATTGAAGGGCATGGAACACGACTCACAAGGCATATCGTCATATTTACTAGGGGAGTCTGTTCCACTTTACTTATATTTGAATGTGCTTTAAATTTTGTCTTTTTCCTGTCTCATTGAGGACAATGTGACATTTAAGAGTGGGGATGGAAAAAAACTGACGTATTTTTATATAAAAAAAATTCAAATTCAAAAATTAAAACAAAATAATAAAAAAATGTTTAAAAAATATTAAAAATATTTTTGAAAAATGTCTCAAAAATTTAATGAAAATTTTTGCAAATAGTGGAAAATGATAGAAAAATCGGAAATTTGTTTTTCAAATTAATAATAATATGAGATAATATAAAAGAAAACACACTTAACTTGGGATGTGTCGGTAGGCTCAGCCTTGATAATGAAAGGGCAATTTGATAAAAAGGGTAAACAAAAATCTTTTGTGGATAAAGCGTTTTGTTCGTTGAAAATAAGTAATGAAATGTCGGGCCATACTCAAGCCTCAATTCTTTGTATGAAATGTGAAAAATATTATAGAATTTTAAAAAGTTGAATACGTTATCATATGATGCTTGGGTAGGTTTAACGTTAGAGTATGCCAAGTAGCCGGTGATATAAATCTTAAACTGCTTAGTTTTAGTGTTTTACACTTCATTGGCGTATGGTTTTATAACCTTAACTCTTGTATTGATAGGATGCTTCGGGTCCGGAGACCATGGGTCCGTATCCAGTCTATTAATCTGGGTATTCACAGTTCCTAAGTGGGGTTGTGAATATTTAAAATAAAGCTACAAAAAAAAAAGCAAACCTGCAGTTATTTGCCACATAAGTCAATAAACATGATCATTACGTAGTAAAAGTACTAATACACTACTGACTTGATCATCCACGCAATTAGCCATGTAGGGCCCATTTGCTAGTGTCTCATTACCATTAAGAAACGGAACACAAGGAACACGCTACATGTAAGCCCTAGAGATGAAATTTTGCATGCTCACCTATGGTGATGGTTCGGGGTATTGCTTCATAACGGGGGTATGTCATGTTGTGGGGAACACTAGCTATTAATTAATTGTACGTTAATTGTATATGTCTGTCCCGAAATGATTACTCAAACTCACAATATATGTCACAACCCACACAGTAAATGTGTCGACAGGAAGGTTGGTGACGTTGCTATTTTAAGTAAGATTATATGTTTGTAAACAACGGAATCAGAAACAAACAGAATTGTTGCTTAAGGATCTTAAATGTAACTAACACAAACAATTACTCAAAAGTTTTCCATTTATATAAAGGTTCATACAAATGTAAAATCAATTAGGTTTTCTTGTTTGGAAAGTTTATCTGTACATTCCTAGGACATCCGTCACACACTATCAGGAATATTCAATTAGGTCTGAAAAGTGTAAAGTCTAAAATCCGTAGTAGGTGTGCCATAAATTATTCTATTTATAGGCCTACCACCACCTAACAGTTGTCCTGTCTTCTAGAAACCCTAATGATAGGTACATAATCAAATTACATATTCCGAATTATACTAAGTGTAAAAACAGGTCTTCCGGGTAGACTTTGTATCAGTTGTCTTCTCCGAGTAGGCATTGTGCCTTTTGTCTTTTACGAGTAGACCTGGTAACCGGGAAGTGTGCTAGTGAACAGTTCTCCGAGTATACTTTACTAGAGTATTTTCCTAAGAAAATACTCACCTAGCAGGTTTCAATCTTCTTGACCATTGTAGACTTTGCCCGATATGATCTAACGAGCAAACTTGTTCTTCAGATATCCTTTCAACTCTTTTCTAGTGAATAACTTATTAGCAAAGCAAAGTGTGTTGGTAACACTGTAGCTTGCTCGGAGTTGAATCTTGCCCGACAAAGTCCATAAGATAATTCTTTATTAACTTTCATCAAGCATACTCGGAACACTATTTTATTAACGAATACCTTGCTAGATCTTCCAAATACTTGGCGTCAAAAGCTTGGTGAACCAAGAGCTTACTCGGAAGCAAACCTTGCTTAGCTATGAAGAACAACCTTGCTAGACATAGTGAACCCTGCTCGGATTGATACTAAAGAAGACTTCTTGAAGATAACCTTGCCCGAAGGACAAAATACCTTGCTAGGGTAAGTAAACCTTTCTCGAGAGACCAAGTGTGCTCGGATTACATACTTATCCATTTCTGTGGAGTGTTGAGAAGATTTCAATCTTTCTTAAGTCATATCAAGTCAAATCTTTGACTCAACAATCTCCCCCTATATTGGAACACCTTAGCTGTCCCAAAACACTTCTAAGGTTACATACACTTAGTCAAAATACACATCAAATTAAAATCAAATTACATAACAAAAGTCAAAATATTACATATTCAAAATCTGTCCGTAGACATTACAAAGCAAACCCTATTCTATAATTCTTCATCTTCTAGCATTATGGGCAGCTTGTCTTCTTCCAATAATCACTGCACACGCTCTTTTTTTGAAGATTGACAATATTTGATAATGAGGGTGGTTTTCAGAGATTGTCATCTCCAAAATGTCCCTCAAATCTTCATTCCTTATGAATGTCAGATCTTCATCATTCTTGATAATTCCCAGTATGAGTCTATCTGAGTTACGGAGAATGTAATGGCCTTCATTTTCTTTGTATTCTATCTCAGTAATTCGGCCATTCTTCTGAACTTCATAGTTTGGACGAGTCATTCTCCTTCTCATACCTGTGCAAGTGTTTAAGTTGGATAGTGGGTTTTTGTTTCCAACCTTTGAAAGGAAGTCAAACTCAGCATTTCTTATACTTCTTATATGACTGGCTCTTCTTGCCGTTTCATGCTTTGTCAGCTCCCACTTCCTTCTCTGGACCAATAGGGGAAATCCCTTTTTAGCTTCATCTCTCAAGTATTTGGACAGTTCATTTTGTTGTCTCCCGGCCATCTTATTTTTGTCATGATAATCATATAGGTCAATATTGGCCATGATCTCGAGCTGTTCCCTCTTGTATTCAGCAAAATCATCTTTAAAGATGATTTCTCTCAGCTGTCTGCTCTGCATGATCAGTTTCAGAGTGTTTGATACAGAGTCATAGTAGAGTGTTCTTGGCAAATCAATATCCGATTGTGTCCCTATACATCCCTTCAATAAACTCAGCAGACAATTTAACAAGATCAGCTAGGTTTTCACTTGCATCTCTGAATAATCTTCCAATCATTTCCAAAACTCTTTCATTATTCAACTGTCCAGCTGGTACAAATCTTCCTCCTACAAAACTTCTTGGATTATCACCATCTAACAACATTTTCTCCCATTCAGCCTTCTGCATATATAATAATTCTTTCAGTTGAGCTTTACTCAACATACCAAAGGCATTTTCATTCATTCCTTTCTGCTTCACCATCACATGTTTCAATATCTTAATCATTTCCTCATTATCACATGGATCTGTGGGTTCATCTGGTTCTGGTTCTGGCTTTACATCCACTGGGATAGGATTTTTTTGAGTTTCAGCCTTCTTCAATACTTTTTCAGATTTCTGTTTCTCTCTCAAAGTCATAATTCTTCTTTTCTTAACAAAGGGTTCAGGTTGATCTCTCTTTGATTTATCTTTCTTTTGTAGGCTGTTACAGTGAGATTCAACAGCAGCTTTAGACAAACTGTTCACCATCTCATGTGCCATACTTCTTTCAATCAGATAACCACATTTACCAGCATATCTTATCTTCAATTCTTCAATTTTTCCTTCCAATCTTTCTATGTCTTATCTTTACCTTCTTTCTCTATTTGCATGATAAGTTTCTTCAAGAACTTTGAAGGTCATTTTGGTTAATTCTTTTTCATTCAGTCCACAACTTCTAAAGTAATCTCTATATCTCAAAGAGTCACGATTCTTCTTTTGCATTATTCTTTTCAACTCATCATATTCTTTTTCTATCATCCTCTGCAACTCCTCTTCATAGAGCGGAGCCAGATCTTCAAACTTATGACCAAATGTGGTCAGCTTCACTATTAATGGATTTTTCTTTTGAGCTTCATTTAAACTTTGTTGAATGTTTATCTTTTGTTCATCAGTCATTTCCACTTGAGGAGACAGAACATCCAGCTTTTCAGTTGTATCACCCTGATCATTATCATCACTTTCATCTTCAGATGTATCCTCCTTCTCAGTTGATTCATTCAAAGCATCAATCTTTTCTTTAATAGGGTTTGGAACATTTTCAGCAACATCTGCTGGCCTTATCATTTGAATTGGAACAGGCCTTAAAGGGATTTCTTGCTCTTCAGGAGTTTCTACAAAGTATTTATTCTTCTCATCTCATTTACCCTTCTTAGCAAACTTTTGCTTTCTCGGCATGTTCACTGACCTTTCGTTTTCTCATATAAATATTTGCAAATCTATAGACTTTATCTGCAAACTCTTCATGCAACTTGGAGAGCTGTTCTTTCATTTCATCAATTGTTTCTCCATTTTCTCCCTTCTTTGAAGATATTTCAGGTTGTTCAACTTTCTCAGTTTCCTTTTCTGGTTGTTGTTATGATTGACTTAATATACTCATAACCATAGCTAAGGAATTGTCAATCTCTTCAGCCCTTTTCATATTAATCAGAGTCTTAATCACCTCCTGATCCTCAACCCCTTCTTCATCAATAACTTTTTCAATATTGGCTTGCTCAATGAGAGTTTCCTGCTCTGCCAGCTCTTATCTAGTTAGGGTTTGGGCAATGTATTCCCTCTCCTTTGTTTCTTTTAGTACTTGTTCCAACCTTCTGGCAGCAACAACAATTTCATCTTCTTCCTCCTCACCAACACTTCCCTTAATAGGCTCATTTTCCTCATCAACAATAGCTTTTCCTTTTCCAATATTCTTTTCTTGTCACTTTCTGTTTCAGAGGGAAAATCATCAATGTCCTTCTCTAAATTATCCATCTCCTCATCATGCTCTACTCTCTTGGAACTTCATTTGTTTATGGTTTTGTAAGTACAAGTTCCTCAGTAGCAGCTCTTTCATCCATCACAACATCAGTCTGCACATCAGTGGCAGTCATATCATCTGTCACAACATCAGTTGGTACATTTGTTATAACATCAATAGCAATATTTGTTGTAGCCACTTGATCAGTATTCAATTTCTCCACATCATCCTCCATGTCTCTCTCCTTTCTTAATGAATCATCATTATCATCTCTTTCAACAGTATTCAAAACTTCATCGTTCACATCATAGTCCTGTTCAACATCCTCAGATCTATCACCTTCATAATCATCATCAAAAATCAATCTTCCTCCACTATCTTCCTCATCATCACTATCACCATAGGAACTCAGTATATTTTTCAAACCATCATCAGCTATAGCTTCACTTACCACATCCACCATCTCTTGATCATCAGCACCAGCTGCCACATTAATTGGAATATTCTCCCCCCGTTTTGGGGCAGCTGACTCAACCTCCTGATCCAGGGTTTGAATTCTTGAAAGTGCTTGGGCTAACGGTGCTTTTAAGTCATCATTCTCCTCTCTCAACTCAACATTTTCTCTTCTCAACTCAATGTTCCAACAAATCAACCCAAAATTTCTTTGTAGAAAAAAGGTATTAGATGGAGAAGTATCAGATGGTGAAGGTTCAGGTAAAGGGTTAGTTTGTGGAATGATTCGATCAGTGGGAGGGTTTGGGTCATCAAAAGTATTTTCAGTTGTGGAAGGTAATGGGTTTATTGTGAATGTAAGTGGAATGGGTGGGTCTGATGTTTGAGAGTGTGTTGGAGATCTGAATGGTGTGAATGGGAAGGTTTGTAAGTTTGTGGGAAGAGGTTCTGGAATATATGGTTCATTAGTAGGATGAGTTTCAGGTGAGGTTTGTCTTATGTTTTGTGGGGGGCTTAGGTTTAAGGTTTCAGGTGGTGTTTGAGGTGGTGATTGGGTTAGTGTATGTGGTGTGTGAGGTGGGGATTGAGTTAGGGTTTGTAGCGGTGAGTGAGGTGGTGTGGCTATAGGTGTGGTTGGTGGTGTTGGGATTGGTTGGTTCTCTCCCTGATTTTGTACATCATCTATCAAAGCTCCTTTAGCTCCTCATTCATTTCCATCACCTGTATCTCCATCATCATTGCTTTCATCACTTTCATCATCCTCCTCTTCCTCTTAGCTTAACTCAGGCACCGGCATAATTTCAGCATCATGGTCCACCATGGCAATGTCAAGTTCGACATTAGGATTGAATCTGCTTGTGCTACCCAGAGTTTCAATCCTTTTATAGGTATTCGGATCTTGTAAAACATGTGTTGTACCAATCGTAGGCAAACCTTCCAACTCCCGGTTAAATATAATTTGAAGAAATCGAGGATAGGCTTGAAATACTTTATTTTCATTCTTCTTCAATATGTCCACCATGCCCTCAAATATCATTTTAGAAAAAATGAATGGTAGATCATAGACTATAGCAACTGTGGCGTTTGCTAAGTCACGACTCATAAGAGTCCAAGATCCTTTTCTCGGGGCAAAGCCCTGGATTAAATGATGAATCAGAAATCTGTATAAGTTAGGGAACATGCCCTTTTGAAATTGACCTTCGTGCACTGTCCCTTGATATCCTATTGTGTGCACAAATATTCTCTGCACATTAGCAGTGTTGAAGTTGATTGGATTGTGGTCGTCATCATGCAACTGGAGACATCTTCTAATCACTTGTTCAGTAACCTGTATTTCTTGCCCTGCCACGGTAGCATCCAATCGCCTACCGTTCACATCATCATACAATCTAGCTGAGCGCCGTAAATCTAGCGAATGATTTCTATAAATGACTGGACACTCTGTCAAGGAAAAAACAAATATTTGATCTTATCATCTACCTTATATTAGAGCCACATCCTCATTATCAGGAGTAATTTGCAACAAGGCACACATGTTGTGCTTGTGCTCAAATGGATATCTTAGATTTTCTTGATTAGCCATATCTGAACACACAAACAAACATATTCAAAACAGAAATTAGCCCTAAAGTTCACATCTTTAGGTAATTTCAAGTTATAATTTGAAGAAAATAAGAAGAGATTTCATTAAGAACCTGATCTTCGAAAAATGTATAACCTACAAAAATAAACAGAGATTTTAGTTAAAATGAATAATCAAAGCCCAGTATTACTTAATCGTCATCGGAAAACATTTAATTGAAGCTTACCGAGTCGGAATAAGTGGGCTGGTAAATTAGCGTTAGGGAATTGAGATTTTTGCGATAAGTCGGTTGAGTTTCTGAGACCTTTGAGCAAGAGAGTGGAAGGTGAGAGAGAAAGTGGGAAATATTTTCTCTAACTCCCTCTTATATACTTTTTGAAAGTGGGTTTTAAATGCATTTTGTCGTGTAGTGAGTTAGTAGTTGTCAAATAGTACTATGAACCATTTAGAATATTTACATTTAAAACCATGCTCGTTAACGTTCGTTTACATACCTTGCTCGGAGTTTATCCGAATATTAACAAGGTTTGCTCGGAACTTTCCATTTTTTCAAAGCTTGCTCGTTAACAAATAAAAATATTAATAATAGATCTAAGTAAAATGAAGAAAGCTTACTCAAAATACAAGATTGCTCGAGAACTGAATCACAAGACAAATAATCAAGTATAAAATATCAAGTAGGCAACCTTGCTAGGAATCAATTAAGATACCCAAATAAATATCTCAGACATACTTCTAATTACAAACCTTACTCGAATAGCTCAACCTATCACAAACTCTACCCGTAAATGTAAAATAGCTCACAAATATTTAATCAAGTATACTTTTATGTAAAGTATGCTCGAAAAAACTTCAAGAATAAATAGTGTGCTAGATAGGGATTCTAAACACAAAGTGTACTCGGAAGGTCAAGTTTTGAAATTACCAAGTATATTAAGGCAACATTTGAAAATTTCAAAGTGTGCCCGAAATATAAAGTGTGCCCGGGAAACTAGGTTTGCCCGAAAGCACTTGTAATTTCAAAGAATCATAATCACAAGTAACACCTAGCTTGCTAGATGTGAGTTTAAATAGTAAAACAAACACCTAAGTGTGCTATGAGGTCCAAAATCACTAAAGCTTGCTAGAATATCACATTTAATCAGAAAGCTTGCTAGACTAACTTAAACAACCTATAAAACAGTTATGTGTGCTCGAAAGTTTAGAAATCAACAAAGCTTGCTAGTGAATAGTGCAATCAATCATATCAACTAGTTTGCTAGAAATAGATGTACTTTCAAACAAAACACTAAAGTATGCTCGAAAGTCCTAACTATATAAAACCTTGCTAGTAATCATCATATTCAAACATAAACAGATATCAAGCTTTCTCGGAAGTTAATTTAAAGTAAAATAGTGAACTCTACCCGAAAAATGTTAGATACTTCAAAGCATGCTCGAAATTTATAAACTTAGACAAAAACATCTAAGTATGCTCAGAAAGGTTATAAAAATCAAACCATACCCGAAAATACATATTCAACATTTTTGAAGGTAAAATACAACACTTTTTTACTTAAACACAATATAAGTTATATTTATCAATAAAAATCATTGTTTAAGAGCAAATGGCGCATTAGGAGATCAAATTTCAGTCATGTTTCTTTTCAAAACAGTTTCTTTCTTTTGCTGAAATGATCTCAAATATGGGATCATATTGACTACATAGCTTTGTCAATACCTCATTCTCACCATTATTATGACAACATAGACAGGTTAACAGCAGGTCTAGACTTAGCATGAATTTCATCTCTTAGGTGATATGATTAAGTTTCAATTAATATGCATAATACGAAATCGATAACACATATTGTTTTTTGATGCTCCATATCTATTATTAAGGCTTATTTGACTTTCTCCAGTTCACCCCAACTTGACTTTGACCCCCTGGATTTGGTTAAAAGCTTTAAGTGACAAGACAGTTTTAAAATTGAAATATTCCTTTTCAAATTTAGCAAACATATGTGAGGTTGAACGTTGGACTTACAGGCCATGCAAGTCGGAGTGACAGGCCTTTCATTTGGAATGTTTAAAGGACTTATATGATTTCCTCCACCCCTGTAGATCTAGAATTAACCCTCATGTTTGCATTTTCTTTATAAAAATTTGTGAACACAAATAAACTTTTGGTTAAAAAAATATTTTAAATAATGTAGTTCACATTTGTTCTTTGTCATTATTTGATAAGATATTTCATTTTGGTGACCAAATACCAACAGGCTCGTGTATGACTGGATAATCACTTTTCTGCCTATCATTTGGAAAGATTTATCTTGGAACATGCATAAACAACAATGTAACTCCACATTAAGTTTAGCAAATTCTTTATGTTTATATCACCTTAGATTTTAGACATCATGGGAAAGCAACCATACATGTCAATGACTGTACTTAGTGCCTTTTCAACCTATTAAATCCATATGATTGGCTAAGTAGTCAATGTACAATCATTTTCCATTTAAATAAAGTTTAATACTCAGTCACCCCAATATCTCTTCTTTGACAGGTAAATGGCTATCCTATTTGATCACAATCGGTTAACAGGACCAACGATATAGGTGAATACATGTCCTTTCATATAAGAGTTATTGACATAATTTTAAGTAAAGGAATAGAAAACATGTTACAATTTCCCCATATGCTTTCAGTCTTTAGGCTAATGGCTATCCTTTCAATCTGAAAACAGATGATAGGAC